>NW_011494615.1:2495136-2500390 GCF_000754665.1 Bison bison bison
AAGTGAAAGTGAAGTAGCTCAGTCGTGTCTGACTCTTAGCGACCCCATGGACTGCAGCCTACCAGGCTCCTCCACCCATGGGATTTTCCAGGCAAGAGTACTGGAGTGGGTTGCCATTTCCTTCTCTGATAAAATAAGCTACAAGGATATATTAATAATAAGGGAACAGAGGCAATATTTTGTAATAACTATAACTGGAGTCTAACTTCTAAAAATTGTGAATCACTTTAGTGTACACCCGTGATATGTCATATTGTACATATGTAATATTGAACATCAACTATACTTCTACTTTTTTTTAATGCTTAAAAATCACACATAGTGACAATGCTAAAACAAAACACTATAACAAAAAAACCCCAAAACTTCAAAAATAGATCTCACCAAAGAACACATACAGATGAAAGATTAGTGTATGAAAAAACAAGAGGGAACCGCATATTAAAGCACCAGTAAATTATCATTACACACTTGTTAGAATGGCTAAAATCAAAACACCAAATACTGGAGAGGAAGAAGATTAAGGGACTTCCCTGGTGGTCCACTGCCTAAGACCCCATGGTCCCAGTGCAAGGGCCTGGGTTCAACCCCTGGTCGGGGAACTAGATCCCACATGTGGCAGCTAAGAGTTCACACAACCAAAGATCCCGCACACTGCAGCAAAGATTGAAGATCCTGCATGCTGCAACTAAGAGCTGGTGCAGCCAAATAAATAAAAACAAATATTTTAAAGATTAACAAGAGAAAAGCATATCAATTAATTTTTTACAAAAAGAAGATTAAGAGGCGCTCTCATTTATTGCTGGTGGAAATGCAAACTGGTACAACCACTATGGGAGACAGTTTGGTAATTTCTTACAAAGCTAGAATAGGCTTACCATATAATCCAGTAGCATGCTCCTGATTTCTACCCAGATGACTTGAAAACATATCCACACAAAAATCTGAGCACAAATATGTATAGCAACATTACTTATAATTGCCAAAAAATGAGAATCCACCAAGATGTCCTTTGATAGATGAATGGATAAACAGGACTGTGGTCCTGTACACAGTGACATGTTTTTCAGTGATCTTAAAAAACCAGCTATCGAGCCACAAGCAGAAGCCTTAAAGTGCGTATTGCTAGCTGAAAGGAGCCTGTCTGAAGAGGCTACATGCTGTATGACTCCAACTACGGGAGAATGTTTTGGAAAAGGCAAAATGACAGAGACAGCAAACAATCAGTGGTTGCCTTGGGGTTCAGTGGAACGGGGGGCTAATTCTTCCAATCCAAGGGGAGGAGATATTTTTCCATTTCATTGAATCATCTTTAATTTCCTTCATCAATATTTTCTAGTTTTCAGGGTATACATCTTTCACCTTCTTGGTTAAGCTTATTCTTAGGGCTTCCTTTACTGTGATTTTTTAAAGATTTATTTTACTTATTAATTTTTTTGGCTGTGCCACATGGCATATGGGATCCTAGTTCCCCGACCAGGGATCAAATCTGCACCCCCAGCAGTGGAAGCGTGAAGTCTTAACCACTGGATGGCCAGGGAAATCCCTATGCAATCTTAAGTGGGACTTTTCTTTAAACTGGCTCTTTCTGATATTTCATTTTTAGTGTGTAGAAATGCAGCAGATTCTTCCTTACGGTGTAGAGAACAGGCACTTCAGGAACAGAATTGTGAAGTGATGAACTCATGGTTTATTTCTGTTTGTGAGACCAGGTCGCTGGGATAAGTTCAGTCATCCGCATTGAGGACAGTCTCCTGCCTCAGTATCAAGAAGCAGGGATATAACCTGACAAAACCAGACCAACTCTGTCACCTCACCACGAAGGTCTACAGCCACGGGCACCTTTACTGTGGAGTTCAGGCTGCCCTAAAAAGGTAACAGAGAAAGGGGCCCATTCCTCTAGCTTTTGTGGTCCAACGGATACAAGTGACAAAATTTCCCCACCTGCTAGTCATAGGAACTCATCACCGCCACCAACCCCACCCCCAACCCCCCACCTCCGTCAGGAAGAGAGGTGGAACCAGAGCTGTCTTTTCCGCTACTGCTCCCCCTTCTGGAGGGATGTGGAAGTTCCCCGTGGAAACGCAGGGAGCGAGCTAAGAATTCCCCCAGGCGGATTGACATCCGTTTCAATGCTACACTTTCAACTTCTTTCTTTAGATGCAGTTTAGAATGGCTATGTGTTCCTCTATGTTTCGTTTCATGACCCCTAAATCCATTCTCCTTTGTCTGCAATTTCATCTCATGTAAATAACCGCTGGTGTCCGAGTTCATATCTAGGTAATTCCCCTCACCCACATTATTCATAGGCTGACGTAGTTTGGGGAAAACCTCAGATCTTTTACAAGAGTTTTGTCAGTGATAAGCAAAGATCAATGGTTCACAGACAGGGAGACTCGGGGGCTCACAGTTACTGCTGATTCACATCACAAGGGCGGAAACTATGATACCTGCTTTACCTGAAGTTGTGGAAGGGACCATGGACCTCTCCCCGTCTGGGCCACGCAGGCCTCAGGGACTGGGTGGAATTCCCCCAAGACCAGCTTCCACGTAGGGCTAGAATGATGGCACGGGACTTGGCACAGACATCCTTGCTTTATGCAGGGTAACTGAGCAGGGGCCAAGGGGCGTTGGGGACTGAGCTGGCCTCTATCCTGCCTGTTTCCTCCACTCCACAAAGCCGGACCACTTGGTCGAGGCCAAGTTCGACTGAGCAACCTGACTTGGGCAGAGGCAAGCCCAGTCAGCAGAGGTGTTTCTGCGGCTGATTTATACTCCCAGGCATCCTTACTGTGAGTTCCTTGAAATCCTGCTATTTACTGTTCCTTCACCTGGTGGACTGAAGTTTTCCAATAAGCTGAATGGTATATGAGGCGCTGTGAAGATGAGGGAGTCAGGTGAGGCACTGGGGAGAGGACCTCACAGCCTGGACCAAAGGACCGCCTCTTGCTCAGTTCCAGGGCCATCACAGACAGCTGGTCTGGGCCCCTGTAGACCTGTGTCTGCCCTGGCCATGTATCCAAGTTTACTGAGGTTGCTGTAAAAAAAAAAAAAAATTACTGCAGACTTGGTGGCTTGAAACATTAAAATTTATTCTCTCACACTTTTGGAGTTCGGATGACTGAGCTTTCTCCAGGATCTTCAGAGAGAATCCTTCCTTGGCTTTTCCGGCTCCTGGTGGCAGCCCCAGCAGTCCTGGGCTTGGGGTTACATCACACCAATCTCTGCCTTTGTCTTTACATCGCTGTCTCCTCTGTGAGCTACGTGAACTCTCCCTCTGCTTCTATCTTATAAAGACTCTTGAGACCGCATTTAGGTTCCATCTCAATAATTCACGATAATCTCTCTATCGTAAGATCCTTGACCTAACCACATCTGCAAAGACCCTTTTTCTAAATAAGGTTACATTTACAAATTTCAGGGATTAGGACTTGATATCTTTGGTTGGGGGCTTCCCTGGTAGCTCAGCTGGTAAAGAATCCACCTGCAATGCAGGAGACCCCGATTCGATCCGTGGGTTGGGAAGATCCCCTGGAAGAGGATCTCCCAGTATTCTTGCCTGGAGAATTCCCATGGACAGAGGAGCCTGGTGGGCTATATCCATGGGATTGCAAAGAGCTGGACATGTCTGAGCAACTCAGCACAGCACAGCACAGCATCCTTAACTGGCTTTTATCCAAGCTACTATACCTGGGCTCTACAGATTTAGACTGTGATGGAGTTAAAGAGAAGCCTCCATTCCTCAATTTTGGACACAAGGCAGGGATCCCAGCATCCTAGAAGAAAGCAGCCAGAACCAGACTACACAGCCAAGGTCATGCAGGGCTCAAGAATCAGTGCTTTATCCAGGTCCATCTTCTGTTGCACAGAAACATTCACTAGATCCTGAAAGGAATACCCTCAGGGACAGACTTTATTTTTTTAAGAAAACCTCTTGACAAAGATATAAAATGCAATGTAGAATGGCTTTGTATTCCTCTACATCTTGCTTCATGACTTCTAAATCCATTCTCCTTTGTCTGCAATCTCATCTCCTAGAAATATTTTCTGGTGTCTGAGTTCATATCTAGAGAAGAAAATGGCAACCCACCCCCGTACTCTTGCCTAGAGAATTCTGTGGACAGAGGAGCCTGGTGGGCTGCTGTCCATGGGGTCACACAGAGTTGGACATGACTGAAGAGACTCAGCATGCATGCATGCATTGCAGAAGGAAATGGCAACCCACTCCAGTATTCTTGCTTGGAGAATCCCAGGGACAGAGGAGCGGGTGGGCTGCCATCTATGGGGTCGCACAGAGTCAGACATGAATGAAGCAACTTAGCAGCAGCAGCAGCAGAGTTCATATCTAGGTAATTCTCTAGGACACAGAAGTGCTGGACTGCCTCTATCAGAGGCAGTTCAGTTCAGTCGCTCAGTTGTGTCTGACTTTGCGACCCCATGGACTGCAGAACGCCAGGCCTTCCTGTCCATCACCAACTCCCTGAGTTTACTCAAACTCGTGTCCACTGAGTCAGTGGTGCCATCCAACCATCTCATCCTCTGTCGTCCCCTGCTCCTTCCGCCTTCAATCTTTCCCAGCATCAGGGTCTTTTCAAATGAGTCAGTACTTCGCATCAGGTGGCCAAAGTAGTGGAGTTTCAGCTTCAACATCAGTCCTTCCAATGAACACCCAGGACTGATCTCCTTTAGGATGGACTGGTTGGATCTCCTTGCAGCCCAAGGGACTCTCTCAAGAGTCTTCTCCAACACCACAGTTCAAAAGCATCAATTCTTTGGTGCTCAGCTTTCTTCACAGTCCAACTCTCACATCCATACATGACTACTGGAAAACACACAGCTTTAACCAGACGTACCTTTGTCCACAAAGTAATGTCTCTGCTTTTTAATATGCTGTCTAGGTTGGTCGTAACTTTCCTTCCAAAGAGTAAGCGTCTTTTAATTTCATGGCTGCAATCACCATCTGCAGTGGTTTTGGAGCCCCCAGAAATAGTCTGCCACTGTTTCCACCGTTTCCCCATCTATTTGCCATGAAGTGATGGGACCAGATGTCATGATCTTAGTTTTCTGAATGTTGAGCTTTAAGCCAACTTTTCACTCTCCTCTTTCACTTTCATCAAGAGGCTTTTTAGTTCTTCTTCACTTTCTGCCATAAAGGTGGTGTCGTCTGCATATCTGAGGTTATTGATACTTCTCCTGGCAATCTTGATTCCAGCTTGTGCTTCATCCAGCCCAGCACTTCTCATGATGTACTCTG
>NW_011494615.1:2500490-2507006 GCF_000754665.1 Bison bison bison
TCTGCATATAAGTTAAATAAGCAGGGTGACAATATACAGCCTGGACGTACTCCTTTTCCTATTTGGAACCAGTCTGTTGTTCCATGTCCAGTTCTAACTGTTACTTCCTGACCTGCATACAGGTTTCTCAAAAGGCAGGTCAGGTGGTCTGGTATTCCCATCTCTTTCAGAATTTTCCACAGTTTATTGTGATCCACACAGTCAAAGGCTTTGGCATAGTCAATAAAGCAGAAATAGGTGTTTTTCTGGAATTCTCTTGCTTTTTGATGATCCAGCGGATGTTGGCAATTTGATCTCTGGTTCCTCTGCCTTTTTTAAAACCAGTTTGAGCATCTGGAAGTTCATGGTTCATGTATTGCTGAAGCCTGGCTTGGAGAATTTTAAGCCTTACTTTGCTAGCGTGTGAGATAGTGCAATTGTGCGGTAGTTTGAGCATTCTTTGGCATTGCCTTTCTTTGGGATCAGAATGAAAACTGACCTTTTCCAGTCCTGTGGCCACTGCTGAGTTTTCCAAATTTGCTGGCATATTGAGCGCAGCACTTTGACAGCATCATCTTTCAGGATTTGAAATAGCTCAACTGGAATTCCATCACCTCCACTAGCTTTGTTCGTAGTGATGCTTCCTAAGGCCTACTTGACTTTGCATTCCAGGATGTCTGGCTCTAGGTGAGTGATCACACCATCGTGGTTATCTGGGTCATTAAGATCTTTTTTATATAGATCTTCTGTGTATTCTTGCCACCTCTTCTTAATATCTTCTGCTTCTGTTAGGTCCATACCATTTCTGTCCTTTATTGAGCCCATCTTCAATGAAATGCTCCCTTGGTATCTCTAATTTTCTTGAAGAGATCTTGAAGAGATTTCCCATTCTGTTATTTTCCTCTGTTTCTTTGTATTGATTGCTGAGGAAGCCTTTCTTATCTCTCCTTGCTATTCTTTGGAACTCTGCATTCAAATGGGTATATCTTTCCTTTTCTCCGTTGCCTTTTGCTTCTCTTCTTTTCACAGCTATTGGTAAGGCCTCCTCAACCATTTTGCTTTTTTGCATTTCTTTTTCTTGGGGATGGTCTCGATCACTGCCTCCTGTATGATGTCACGAACTTCCGTCCATAGTTCTTTAGGCACTCTATCAGATCTAATCCCTTGAACCTATTTCTCACTTCCACTGTATAATTGTAAGGGATTTGATTTAGGTCATAACTTAAATATAGATTCACATAGATTACCTCCCCACAAAGCTACAATAAACAGACTTTTTTGTTACTGCTAAATATTTATTTCCTGTATAAGAGTGGTCAGGAACATCGCCTGCATACAATCAAAGGTATGACCACAATATTGCTCTGAAGGGTTGAACATGGAGAAAAATGTGTGGTTTATAGTATAATATTCGTATTTTTAGCTGTATTTTCTGGAAACTTATGCTATATTGTATGCAAGAAGAACTGATAAGACCTCTTAGTCTTTTACATGGTTCTTTATTCCTAGAATTTGTCTTCTATGAACATTTTTTTCCCAAGGCTGCAAACACTGAGAACTAAGCATATTCCCAGCACTGCTCTAGTCATTAGAAGAGATAAAAAGATGAAATTATATATTATACTCCCCTTTAAGGAGTTTAGCAAGCCATGGCACTTTTGTCACAGAAGTCCTAGGAGATAAATGGCTCTCTGAAGAATGATGAATAATGAAAGGAAGAACTCATATGAGAACTATGTAGAAACCCAGAAAAATCTTTATGATGAGAAAAGCAGATTAAGGTGGTATATCTGGTACAACTGTCAAGACACGGATGCATGGGATCACATTCTGGAATGGAACAGGCAGAAATTCAAAGTCAGATATTAGACTGTTCCTCTTCATTCTGAAAGTTTTTGAAAGTTTTCTTTAATAATGATATGGTATCTTTTCAAAAATAAGTTTTTAGCCATTTAGAAAATGGCTATCACTGATAAATGCAAAGCAGAGAGGTTTCCATTTTGTAAATAACTTACTAACTAAATTATAGATGAAATTACTAATCCACTTGGAATTCTCTCCCAGTGACGAAAAGTATTTACATGACAAAAAGTGGTGTGAGAGGGAAGTCTGAGTTCATCATTATTAAGCATATGCTGGGGAGAAAACTGTTTTCCTCTAGTTTCTTAACTCAATAACTGAGGGTCTGTGAATTAAACTAACAAAAGGCAGATTAAGAGAAAAGACATAATTTTTATTCAGAATATGTTTAGGTCCACAGGTGTCCACAGAAAAGGGGTGAAACTCAAAAAAGCAGTTAGGCTTGGAGGCTTATGTACCATTTCAACGAAGGAAAGGAAGTTTGGGCTTCCAGGGATGATGAACTATGATGAAGTGTCAAGGAAATATATGAGTGAACTAAAGGAAGATAAGATCTATTTTAATAAGTTCTGTTTGCGCACACTAAACTTGGTGTCAGCGACTCATCTTTGGTAATAAGAGTCACTTGTTCTGGTACAGGGCGGGCACCTTTCTCAGAGGGAAACGTATGCCTCGCTTTTGGTACCCAGGGGAAGGGCAAAGAACTCTTCCTCTGTTGGCTGATTCTCAGCTGCCTGTAGCTGAGAATAATCCTTACACCAAAGTGGCATATTCGACTTCACATAGTAATGATATCTCCATTCTGTGAGCACCCCTCAGGGGCCGGCCATAGCTTATATGTTTGGCCCTGGTTGGGGTTATGGGAGTACCCCAGCTCCTTTTATAAGTGTCAGTGGCCTGAGGTTGAGTCTGCCCCAGAACTGAGTACTAGCCCTCAGGCAGTGGGCATTTCCGCTGCTGGTGAAACTTGAGCTCACTGTGTTGTCTTATGGTGGGTGCCTTTGCATCCCTGCCCCTATGGTTACTGTCTATTCTATTGATTCCAGCTTCTGCAGGAGGAGCCTAGGGACTGGGATGTTTGCCAAAGACAGGATGCTTTGGCAGTCACGGGCATATGTGGAACTCTTAAGGGGAAGCCAGGAAGACTTCTTCCCCTGCCCCAGGAAAAGCACTCCTGAGTTAAGGGTGAAGGTAGACTGTTAAGACGCTTCTCTCTTTCTTTCCTGATACCATTCAGCCCTGTTTCCTGCATAGAAGAAGAGTTTACAAAATAATGCATTATTCCTCTTACTTTTCTCCCCCACATTAAAGTTTGGTTCAGCATATCCATTTTGGAACCAGGCTGGGGACACCTCTATTTTAGTTTCTTGATGAGAAAAGACACGGTAACATCAATATGATCTCCACCAACCTCTGTCTTCTTTTTAGCTACTCCCAGGTCCCCAGAGGCCACAGCTCCTAAAAGAGGCCCCGAACCTGCTGCACCAGCATTTCATTTATACTAAATCTGATTCTCAGATCAACCCTACAGGTATTTTGGACAACTTTCCCAAGATCCACATGGCTCCTAAGAGGCAGCACTGGTCCCAGTCCAGGTTACACCATCTAGGTGGACACCAGTGCCCCTTCTCTTACCTCCATCATTCTTCTTCAGAAACAGAGTGAGCTACCCAAAATCATCAGGGCAGTCGGAACCAACTTCCTTCCCCTCTGGGCTGCCAGAAACCCTTGTTTCTCACTGTAGATCTTGTCCATGTCCACCCTTGTGTTCTTTGGACTTTACACACATCTTGCCTTTTTTTAGGGGAGGGGGTCTCTACTCACTACATCCAAGGCAGTGCCTGGAAAGAAGAGGTAGTTCTCAGAAAAGGCCAGATGAATTAAGACCCAACAGCTTATAACCAAGAAGACATAAATGCCACCTTCTCTTCTGATCAGTTTTTGTCAGGGTCACATCCCAGGGAATTTGTGGCACCTGAAGGCTTTCACACAGACCCGAGTGAATCCCAACCCTGCTGCTTCTTTGCTGGGTGACCTTGAATGTTTTATTTCACCTCTGTAGCCTTCATCTTTCTCATCTGCACATGTGGAGTGATGATCCCTTTCTTAAAGGGTTAAGAAGATAAGCGATTTCCTCTGAAGACATCTAGCACCAAGAACGTGTTAATAATGACACTCTATATTCAAACCACCAGATGATCCTTATCATTTACCTTTGTGGTTTTCCATTTGCTAGATATGAAAGCATTTTTTAAAACTTATTGTTCTGAAATAATATCCAGAAAAGAACGCTTGCAAGAATATAGAAAAAACTGCTATATTCTTCTCCAAGATTCACCAACTGTTAACGTTTTGACACACTTGTGCACTGTCTCTCTCTATATATATACACACACACATATATATGTGATATATAGATATTTTTTCTAAATCAGCTGAAAATTTTGGCATCACATTCCATAAACCCTTCAGTGTGAATTTCTAAAAAACAAGGACATTCTCTTATGTCACCTTGGCACCGTTATCAAGATCAAGAAATTTAACAGTAACATGGTATTACTCTCTAAGAAGTCTATTTTGCGATCTCACCAGTTTTCAGATGATGTCAGGTGACAACGATGTCAGGTGATGACCTTTATAATACTTTTCATCCTCTGGTTCAGGATCCACTCCAGGATGGTGCACGGATTCCACTGTCAAATCCTTTTGCTCATCTTTGATCAGAAACTGTACCTCGTCTTCTGGTTTCTAAGACACTGACATTTTTTAGAAGAATACAGACCAGTTATTTTTCAGAATGTCCCTCAGTGTGGATTTGTCTGATAATTCTCTGTGATTAGGTCCACGTTAAATATTTTCAGCAGAAATGCTACAGAAATGATGAGTCCTTCTCAGGGAACGCGTGATGTCCATTAGTCCCAGCACTGGAGATATTAATCTTGTTCATTTCATTCAACTGTCTGCCAGTAGGAAGGTTGCTATTTTTCCCTTTGTTATTAATAAGCCATTTATGAGAGATATTTTGAGACCATGTGGATATCCCGTTTCCCATCAAACTCTCAGGGCTGCTGTTCTGGAAGCTTTTGTGGACAAACTTCTCTCAAAGATGAAACACTGAAGGTCTGTATTGCCTTGGCTGAAGAGGCATGAATACTCATTTTCACCAGTTTCCTGTGAGGGAACCTTGTGGTTAATAACTCGGGGAGGGGTGGGCGAGCCGGAGCCTTGTGGTCCAGGCGCTCTCCACCCTGCAGCAGCACCAGCAAGAGGGTGGGGACGGGAGAGGAGCCCCCCACTGCAAAGTGGAGGCGAGCGAGAGACAACCCAAGCCTACACGGTAGAGTACGCCTCAGGTTCACAAAGGCAGAGGTTTTCTTCTTCTGCCCCTACAACCGTGCTCTCCACCCGTTCCTTCTGAGTATGTGAGACTCATCTAGTCTGGGGATCTCAGCAGAGAGGCACATATCACCAAAGATTCCCAGGAGGGTTACTGTGAGAGACTTGTTTCATTCCTCTGACTGGGGAACGCCTGAGCTAAGCTCTTGTCGTGTGAACAAGGAGGAAATCAAATTTGCAGTTTTCCAAACAGTATGGGAGAAACTGGGAGTCAAAAATTGTTAGAAATGGAGGGTGTCAAGAGTTTATCTTAGCATTCATAGCCTTTCAGGGAACTGGCATCATTACTCCAAGAGTTCTAGACCAGAGCTGCAGTACAGATTTGCTGTCACTGGGAGTTGGATCTCCAGTTCTGGTTTGACTCTGACCCTATTGTGCAGTTGTCTAAATATACCTAGTTCTTGGGGCCATTTTCTTTCATTTTGTGAAAAAAAAAAAGTTATTAGAGCAACCTCCCCCCTCAAATATAGGCCAACCCCACTAATGAAGACTGAGGTGAAAACTCTACAAAAACCATAGCACATGAAATCAAGCAACATACAATTTGTACATCTTGACCAAGTTGGATTTATCCCAGGAAAGAGAGGTTCCTTTTTCACGAGGAAAAATGAGAAGTGTAATTCACCACATTAACAGATTAATGGAAAAAAAAATCTTATGAGCACATGGTCATCTCAAAAGATGCAGGAAAACTGATAAAATTCAGCATGTATATGGAGCAAATGAAACTCTCCAACTCTGCTGGTGGGAGTGGAAACTGTTGCAACCACTTTGGAAAATAATGTGGCATTTTTCTACTAAAGTGAAACATGCACATTTTCAATGGTTTACCAATGCTACTCTGAGGTATGTATCAAACACAAAAGTATATATTTCACTAAATACATGTATTAGTATATTCATAGCAGTACTATTCATAAGGAAAGTTATAACCAACCTAGATAGCATATTAAAAAGCAAAGACATTACTTTGCCAACAAAGGTCTGTCTAGTCAAGGCTATGGTTTTTCCTGTGGTCATGTATGGATGTGAGAGTTGGACTGTGAAGAAAGCTGAGCGCCGAAGGATTGATGCTTTTGAACTGTGGTGTTGGAGAAGATTCTTGAGAGTCCCTTGGACTGCAAGGAGATCCAACCAGTCCATTCTGAAGGAGATCAGCCCTGGGTGTTCTTTGGAAGGAATGATGCTAAAACTGAAACTCCAGTACTTTGGCCACCTCATGCAAAGAGTTGACTCATTGGAAAAGACTCTGATGCTGGGAGGGAATGGGGGCAGGAGGCG
>NW_011494615.1:2507106-2513512 GCF_000754665.1 Bison bison bison
ATGCTAAAACTGAAACTCCAGTACTTTGGCCACCTCATGCAAAGAGTTGACTCATTGGAAAAGACTCTGATGCTGGGAGGGAATGGGGGCAGGAGGAGAAGGGGACGACAGAGGATGAGATGGCTGGATGGCATCACTGACTCGATGGATGTGAGTTTGAGTGAACTCTGGGAGTTGGTGATGGACAGGGAGGCCTGGCGTGCTGCGATTCATGGGGTCGCAAAGAGTCAGACACGACTGAGAGACTGAACTGAACTGAACTATTCGTAATAGACTTACAGGAAACCACCCAAATGCCCATCAAACATAGGATAAATAGATTCCAGTATATTCACACAACAGCATACATTTCATTGTCAAGAATAAGTGATCTACAATTGTACAAAAGAGTATAGATGAATATATTAACATAACATTGCACAGAAGAAGCCTGTGGCTTCCCTGGTGGTCCAGTTCAGTTCAGTTCAGTTCAGTCACTCAGTCATGTCCGACTCTTTGTGACCCCATGAATCACAGCACGCCAGCCCTCCCTGTCCATCACCAACTCCCGGAGTTCACTCAAACTCATGTGGTTAAGAATTCACTTTGCAATGAGGTGGACACTGGTTTAATCCCTGGTCCAAGAAGATCCCATATGCCATGAGCAATTAAGCCCACAAGCCTCAGCTACTGAGATCATGTGCAGCAACTACTGAAGCCCATGTACTCACGAGCCTGTGCTCACAATAAGAGAAGCCACTGCAATGAGAAGCCTGCATGCTGCAACTCGAGAGTCGCTCCCACTGGCTGCAACTAGAGGAAGCCCGAGTGCAGCAATGAAGACCCAGTGCAGCCAATAATAAATAAATAATTATTTAGAAAAACAAAAGAAGCCAGTCACAAAGGCAGTACTATGACTCCACTTACATAAGAGACTAAAACACAGGTAAAATTAGCCTATGGTATCGGAAGATTGGGTACCATTGTGGGTTGAGTAATAAGATGGAAAGGCATATCTCAGGATCTGGTGATACGCTGTCTCTGGACCTAGGTGGTGGTCACACAGATGGGTTCAGTGTGTAGAATTGCATACATTTATGTTATAGGCATTTCCCACATGTGGACTACAGTTCATTTTTAAAGGGGGAAAAAAACAACAACATCTCTTCATTAAAAAATTCTTCAATATGGGGCTTCTTTAACCTGAAACTACAAAACCAAACATCAATGACGAAATGTCAAAACAGATCCCTCTAAAATTAGGAATAAGAAAACTATGCCTTCTCTGCCACCACTTCTACTTGGTACTAGAGATATTCACCTGTGCAACAAGTCAAGGGAAACAAATAAATGGCATAAGGACTGGGACAGAAGACAAGATACCGTAATTTATAGGAGATGGGAAGGTAAAGACCAAACCCATTCTTTTGGAAATCCAAAAGAGTCTACAGATAAGATACTAAAGTTAGCAGTAAAATGACACAACAGCGCTGAACGGAAAGCTGATAACACAATTCCATTGCACTTCTGTCTCTGCAACAATACATATAAAATGTAGTTTTAAAAATGATTTTTTATTGTAACATCAATAAATATGAAGTGTTGATATATAAATGAGGAAGAATCTTTATAGAAAAATTATAAAACTTTGTTAAAAGACATAAAAGAATTTATAAAAGTTGTAGAGAAATATCCTATTTATGCTTTAGAAGACTAAATATCAAAAGATATGAGTTCTCCCCCAAACTGACTTAAAGGTTCTATATAACTATAAAAAAATTCTCACAATACATTTTGGTGATTAACAAACTAATTCTAAAATTTATTTAGAAACACAAATGCCTATAAAGAGCCAAGATACTGCTAAAGAAGAAGAATATGGGGTCTCATCATGTCAGATATGAGTAATTATTATAAAGCTTTGGTAATTAGATCACATAGTTTTACACTGAAAATAACGGGTAGATCAAAGAATCAAAGATGGAACCCAGAAGCAAACCTATTCAGAGACAGAATTTTTTTTAAGAACAAGTTGGCACTGCAGCTTAGTGAGAAAAGGAAAACTTTTTCAACAAATCTTGAGTCAAAATTGATTATCTATATGAAAAAGTTACTTAGGCTCCTACCTCAAAGCTTACAAAAGAAAACATTTCCAGATTGTTTAAAGATGTCAAGACTTTCCTGGTGGTTCAGTGGTTTAGACTCCACGTTTCCACTGCAAGGGGCCTGGGTTCTATCCCTAGTCAGGGAACTAAGATCCTGCATGCTGGAGGCACAGTCAAAAACATTAAGTAAGAAAAAGCATAAAATCTTTGATGTTCTGTTTCTTGATTTGGAAAGGTGACTATATTGGTATTCATTTTATTACTTTTTTTTCAAATTGCATATCTGTATTTTCATGTTATAATATTTAATGTATCTTATGATAAAATTTTTTAAAGCCAATCTACAACAAACAGGCAGGGAAAAAAATGAGGGAGTTGGACAGGATAATATTTATGGACTTTTTTTATGCTCTCGTTCATTCATATGAGAAACATTTTGGCTATATTATGCAAGGTCCTAGGGATTCCAAGAACAGGAAATAAGCTGGTCCAGACAGTCACTATGCAGTTCCAGGGCCCTCTGAGGGCTCACAACAGTCCGGCACCAGCCAGTTCCCAGCTTCACTGTGTCATTCCAAGACTCCACTTTGTGTAAAACACCACCCATTCACACTGTCTACCAAAAACAAAACAACTCCCCCAAAGCAATCCATTCCCACCAAGAATTTACAAACATTACTGTACCTCTTCCTCCAAGGCTCTGGCACGCTCCTCCTCTTTTCTCCTCCTAATTTCTCTGCCCACCTTTGTCTTTGTTCTCAGGATCAACACAAATTCCTTCTTTTGCACAGCAGTTTGTTTCCTTTGCTCCCCCATCACTCAAGTAGGGCAACCAAAGTGATGTATGGAGCTCTTCCAGACAAGTCCAGTGGTTGCCCTGAGAAGATGCTTGATGGTTCGGTTTTCTCCCCCTTATTACAAGGCTCAGTGCCTCTACCTCTTGGAGCCTGGGTTTTCATCCCAGGTGAGCCATCATGCTGTCCTGGAATGCTGGGAGAGTCACTATCCTTTAGTCCAGCACTTCCACTCTTTAATGTGCACACAGATCACCTGTGAAAGTGAAAAGTCGCTCAGTCGTGTCTGACTCTTTGCGATCTAATGGGTAGCCTTTCCCATCTCCAGGGGATCTTCCCAACCCAGGGATCGAACCCAGGTCTCCCTCATTGCAGGCAGATTCCTTACCAGCTGAGCCACAAGGGAAGCCCTCACAGATCACCTGGGAATCATCTTAAATGGCAGGTCATGACTCAGCAGGTCTGAGCCCAAGATTCTGCATGTCAAACTGGCTCCCAAGCAATGCCAATGGTGTCAGCTTGCAGATCACATTTTGACAAGGGGTTAGGATCTTCATCTATAAAATTGGCACAAAGTCTCCATGCAGATGTTGTGATTTAATGAGATAATAAGTATGAATGTGCTTGGGAAATTTTCTAGCCCTTATGAATATGATGGGTTGTTATTATTGAAGAGCTGGGATGTTCCAAGCTTGTCCAATAAACTGGTGGTAGGACCTCCCCCCATATTTCTACTGCTTGACAACCTGAAAAACTGCCCATACTCAGCCAATTTGGCAGCTGAGCCCTTCAGAAGTGTCAGCTGTGCCAAGAAGACACACCAGCCCTCAATAAAGAGGTCCCTGGAGAAGAAGGGACCAATATCAGCTGGATCATTGAAAAAGCAGGAGGATTCCAGAAAAATATCTATTTCTGCTTTATTGACTATGCCAAAGCCTTTGACTGTGTGGATCACAATAAACTGTGGAAAATTCTGAAAGGGATGGGAATACCAGACCACCTGACCTGCCTCTTGAGAAATCTGTATGCAGGTCAGGAAGCAACAGTTAGAACTGGACATGGAACAACAGACTGGTTCCAAACAGGAAAAGGAGTACGTCAAGGCTGTATATTGTCACCTGCTTATTTAACTTATATGCAGAGTACATCATGAGAAATGCTGGTCTGGATGAAGTACAAGCTGTAATCAAGATTGCCAGGAGAAATATTAATAACCTCAGATATGCAGATGACACCACCTTTATGGCAGAAAGTGAAGAAGAACTAAAGAGCCTTGTGATGAAAGTGAAAGAGAAGAATGAAAAAGTTGGCTTAAAGCTCAACATTCAGAAAACTGAGATCATGACATCCGGTCCCATCACTTCATGACAAATAGATGGGGAAAGAGTGGAAACAGTGAGAGACTTTTTTTGAGGTGGGGCTTCAAAATCACTGTAGATCATGATCACAGCCATGAAATTAAAAGAAACTTACTCCTTGGAAGGAAAGTTATGACCAACCTAGACAAGCAGAGACATTACTTTGCCAACAAAGGTCCGTCTAGTTAAGGTTATGATTTTTCCAGTAGTCATGTATGGACGTGAGAGTTGGACCATAAAGAAAGCTGAGCACAGAATTGATACTTTTGAACTGTGGTGTTGGAGAAGACTCTTGAGAGTCCCTTGGACTGCAAGGAGATCCAACCAGTCCATTCTAAAGGAGATCAGTCCTGGGTGTTCATTGGAAGGTCTGAGGTTGAGGCTGAAACTCCAATACTTTGGCCACCTGATGCTGACTCATGATGTTGACTCAAATGAGCTGACTCATTTGAAAAGACCCTGATGTTGGGAAAGATTGGGGGCAGAAGGAGAAGGGGATGACAGAGGATGAGATGGTTGGATGGCATCACCAACTCAATGGACATAAGTTTGGGTAGGCTCCGGGAGTTGGTGCTGGACAGGGAGGCCTGGCATGCTGCGGTTCACGGGGTCGCAAAAAGTCGGACAGGACTGAGTGACTGAACTGAACTGAACTGGAGAAGAAGGAAAGAACAAATCAAGGATGTGATGTGGCAGCTTATAGATTTGCACAAGTGCCCAGCCACTTCCAGAGTTAATGGGGTGGTCAAAGAGTCTGCAGAAACAGGAAATCCTGCAAGAGAGCAAGGAAACACACATTCACACACACACACACACACACACACACACACACATACATTATCCAAACCAGAGAGGGACTGTTGGGTTAGTATCACATTTTCTTTAAAGGTCAGAAGCTAGTTAACCCTTGGCAGATCCACAGAGAGCTGAGAACACAGCCCAGTAAAGATTAGGGCAGGCGCATGAAGGGGCAGATGGTGAGATGGGGCAGGTGAACTCAGGACCACTTTGGTGCTGGAACTCAGGACCAGAGATGCTCCACAGCCCCATGAACCTTCTCACCTACCAGGCCCTGGGTTTCACTTCCCACACTGGCATGCTGCTCTCAGAAGCTGCTCATTCTTGAGCGGGCAGCAGAGTGAGTTACTGGATGGAAGGTGTTTAAGTGGCTTGCCAAAGTCACAGTGGAGTTTCTGGCAGAGCTGACTCCCAAGTCTCTGGCTCCAGGCTGTCCATCACAAATGCAAGCGCAGGTTATCTGGGTGGCTCCGCTCAGGGATTAGCAGAAACTGTCAGCACCTGAAGTGAGGAAGGATGTAAAAAGGACTAGTATTTGTTCAGCACCTACAGTGGGTCAGGTACAGGCTATATGCTAATTTATCCTCACAGCTTCATGAAGATGATATTACATCTATAAAGGTTCTAGTATGGTGTATTGTGCAGAAGAAAGTTTCCGCAAAATGTTTGGTTATTTGTCCTGTTGCCCCAAGTTACTAAGAATGCAACCCAAGAAGGTATAAGCAACTTAACCAAAATCCACCTCTTTAAGTGGAGATTTGACCTCAGGTTCACCAGGCTCTGTGTTCTGCATGCTCTCCATTATGCTGTGCTGGAAAGGGAACAGGCTGGGCTCTGGTGCAAAACAAAGAACCCCTCTTTGCAAGGGGATTTGGGCAAGGTATTTCTCACATGGACCTGTGATGGCTTTAGGAATCTTCCCATCTTTAGGTAAGAAGAGTGTACTGGATTGGAGAGCATCCTGCCCCCAAATTCATGCTCTTCTCAGAGTCCTAGAATGTGATCTTTTCTAGAAATCAGATCATTGCAGATGATATTCATTACAACTTATGGCAGAAAGTGAAGAGGAACTAAAAAGCCTCTTGATGAAAGTGAAAGTGGAGAGTGAAAGTTGGCTTAAAGCTCAACATTCAGAAAACGAAGATCATGGCATCCGGTCCCACCACTTCATGGGAAATAGATGGAGAAACAGTGGAAACAGTGTCAGACTTTATTTTTTGGGGCTCCAAAATCACTGCAGATGGTGATTGCAGCCATGAAATTAAAAGACGCTTACTCCTTGGAAGGAAAGTTATGACCAACCTAGATAGCATATTCAAAAGTAGAGACATTACTTTGCCAACAAAGGTTCGTCTAGTCAAGGCTATGGTTT
>NW_011494615.1:2513626-2522462 GCF_000754665.1 Bison bison bison
TGCAAGGAGATCCAACCAGTCCATTCTGAAGGAGATCAGCCCTGGGATTTCTTTAAAAGGAATGATGCTGAAGCTGAAACTCCAGTACTTTGGCCACCTCATGCAAAGAGTTGACTCATTGGAAAAGACTCTGATGCTGGGAGGGATTGGGGGCAGGAGGAGAAGGGGACGACAGAGGATGAGATGGCTGGATGGCATCACTGACTCGATGGACGTGAGTCTCAGTGAACTCCGGGAGTTGGTGATGGATAGGGAGGCCTGGCGTACTGCGATTCATGGGGTCGCAAGGAGTCAGACATGACTGAGTGACTGAACTGAACTGAACTGAGGTCATACTTAAGTAGGGTGGGCCTTTAATCCAATATGACTGATGTCCTTAGAAGTGAACAGACACAGGGAGGATTCCAGAGGGTGACAGAGGCAAAGATTGGAGTGATGTGTCTACAAGCCAAGGGACACCAAGACTTGCCACCAACCTAAGACATGGAATGGATTCTCCCCAAAAGGTTTCAGAGAGAACGTGGCCCCGCCTACATCTTGATTTTGGACTTTGGCCCCCAGAACCGTGAGGAAATGCATTTCTATCGTTTGAGTCACTGAGTTTTTGGTAACTTGTCATGCAATCCTGGGAAATTAATACAAAAATCACTTAAGAAATTTAGAGTGCCTAGTCTTGAAGCACTGCCATCATCACCTTGAGTCAAATGAATAAAAAGGACAAAACTACTTTTAAACTGTGAGACTTGAGGGAGGAAGGGACATTTTGGTTGACGCTGAATTTCCATCACGTGCATAAATGTCTCTCGAGCATACGTACTCACACATACCCTCCCTCCCCTTCTTTCTGCACAGATAATTCAGAGTGCCCACAACCCACTCAGTGGGGCTGTCCTGGCCTTTCTGGATGCAGTTAGGGTGGCGATTTTATCAGCAGCCATTTCATGCACTGGTGTGACATACTAGGGTTCAGGTGGGGTGACTCTTCCTAGGTATTTTCAACCTCACCTGGATTTAGAAGAATCATCCTTTGTCTGTGTTGGCATTAAGTCCTTAACCACATTTATCTTCCATAAATAAATAACAGTTATGGAATAAATAAGTGTCACGATTCTTATTATAAATCTATTTCTCAATCTTAGCTGTTTATAAAATTGTCTTGTTGTTCACTTGCAAAGATGGGTCCAAAAAAAAAAAAAAAATGGGTCCAACTCTTTGGGACTCTATGGACTGTAGCCCACCAAGCTCCTCTGTCCATGGGATTTCCCAGGCAAGAATATTGGAGTGAAAAAAAAAAAAGAATATTGGAGTGGGCTGCCATTTCCTCCTCCAGGGGATTTTTCTGACCCAGGGACCGAATCTGTGTCTTCTGTGGTTCCTGCATTGGCAAGTGGATTCTTTACCACTGAGCCATCAGGGAAGCCCTTATAGAATTATAGGGGAATTTTAAAAACATCAGCATCAGGATCCCACTCCAATGAAATCTGAATCTGAGTTTTTTGCAAATTCCCCCATGTGATTCTCATGTGTAGCTAAAGTGGAGAACCACTGTTCTGGATCTTTGCTATTGTAAATGTAGTCCATGCACCAAAGCACTGACACCACTTGGGAGCTAGTTAGAAATGCACACTCCTGCCCTACTCCAGATCTGACTCTGCATTCTGACAAGGACCCAGGGGATCTGTGTGCACACTATATTCGAAAGCCTTGAGCAAGACTGACCCTTCCTTATACCACCTTGGATGAGAAGAATTCCTTTGGCATCCAACACTGAGCCATCAGCAAGCACAGGAGGTCCAGCTTTCCTCAGAGATGATGTTCAAGCTATTTAATAACAATGCTGGCCATTGAGAGCTGGGATTGCAGGAATGCTGAACTCTGGCTGAATGCAATTCCAGTATTACTATTAATATTCTGGTTCTTAGAATTTCCTGTCTTGGCTACTGTGATTGCATCTCAACCTCCAGGGCCTCTCTGGCCGGGGAGAGGTGGGGAAGGCTGCAGCAGTCACGACTGGGGTGGCTTCTTATCTCCCAACTGTTCTGTTGCTTTTGGAAACTGTCATCATGCAGGGGGAGAGTTCTCACTGGCTGGTGGCGGGGGTGGGGGATGTCTATTAACCACATCTCTCTTCCAGGTTCTGAACAAATTCTATAAATACAGACAGAATTGTTAAATAATGCCATTTTAGCACATTTGGGCAAAGCTAGAATGGAGGACAAGGGTTTATTGAATGGATGAACCCAGGAGGACAGTAGCTGAAAATGATATTTTTCTCTCCAACTGCTGTCTCTGCCAACTGTACTGCTGAATACTGACTCACCCATCCTTACACAGATGACTGCTCAGACCCCACATCTTTCTGAGTCAGACTTGGGTGTTAATACTTTTTTTAAAAGGTATTTTTAAAAGTCCAGTCCAATAAAATATCAAAGCATTGATCTCTTATCCACCTGACGTTCCCTGGGCCTCCTGCCAAGGAAACTGGCCTGGGGGAGGTGGGAGAGGGTGGCTTCTCCTCCTTGTCCTTCCCTTCTTCTCCCTCCCTTCTCACTCTGCTGCCCTTCCTCTGCCAGGGCTGGGCTGGGCTGGGCAGGCAGGGTGGGGAGCAGAAAAGGCATATCATGGCTGCTCTGGGAACAGCCTGTCACTGAGGTCCTCTGTGTGGCAGTGCCTGAGGCTGCCTCTTTCCCGTGGAGCATCTTTGTGGGTTTTTGAAGGAACTTCCGTCACTGATCTGGGTGATACATTTTAAGCCCGGCTGCTACCCCCGCATTTCCCATGGACTTCCCTGCTGGTTGTCTTCTCGTGTAGGATGCCCAGGACACTGAAACTCTGGCTCCCATGGTTGGGGTTCATCTCTGGCCCTGAGAAGCCCAGGCCCCACTTCTGGGAAGGGCAGGTCTTTCCCAGGTGGCCCACCTCTTGCTCTACTGCAGATGCACCTCACCTCAAGGATTACACAAGGTGGCTACCACGAGGTACGAGAAGACTACCAGTCCTGGCATCTCCAGATTCCGAAGACACAGCCTAGTTCTCCAAGTGATTCTCTTGAACGTTTCCTTCACTGGCTTCAGAGGTCACAGAAGCAGAAGAGGGTGGGCCCCGGAGAGAGGAGGGATATATTCAGGCTCCCTGAACTCTAAACACATCCTCTAAACACATTCTCTCTGTCCACTGCAGGGGCCATGGACACCCAGGCCTGCGTGCCTTCAGCAGACCTCTGAGGTTCCTGCAGGACCAGCTCTTCCTCCCTCTGACTCTGCCTCAGGGCCGCAAGTGCTGAGATTTAACAACCCAGGGGAATTGCTCAATCATTGAAAGGCTCAGCGACAAGATCCCTGGCTCCCAGCTGTGGACGGAACAATCGTGAGGTTAGTTCTGCACAGTCTCTCAGAGCAGGGCAGGGACTAGGGCAAGGTAAGAGAGGCTCCGGGGTGCAAGGTTTAAGGCGGCATCTACCAGGGTTGTGCGAGAGTGGGTCCCTCCTTAATCCGGCACCCCAAGTGCCTCACCCTAGTCCTGGCCCCATCTCAGAGGGTCCCCAGCGGGCCTGGGCCCTGGGTGCTCACAGCAGACGCTACTCAGTAACATCTGGGTCAGGCTCCTCTCTTCAGACCTGAGGTAGGAGATGCACAGGCCCCCGGCTGAGCAACTGCAGCTGGTCTCCTGCTGATGCTTTGAGATGGGAGGCCAGCGGGTGCACTGGGCCCAGACGGGGTGCATTCTTGTGGGGTTTCCTGGCTCAACACACACCCAGAGAAGGCCCTCAGTCGAGGGGAAGGACAAAAGGAGGGAGAAGAGGTCAGCTGGAATCCATCTTGGCTGAGAGATGCATGCCCATACAAGGACCAGATATGAAGATGACTGGTCAGAAAACAAAAGCAAAAAACTACCTGATTTAAGCAACCTAAGCCAGCCCCGTTGCACATAACTCTCTCTGAGTTCAGCTGCGTGTTCTTTTACACATATTCTGCTTCTTTTTATAAACACCTTTATCTTTTCACAATCTTGGTCTCTGCTGCATTCTTCCTTCAAAGAAGACAAGAACAAAGGTCCTTCCTTCTAATTTTTCACCACCGGAATCAGAACCACCTCCCAATAAACTACTTGTACCCTGGTCTCAGGCTTGCTTCTTGGGAATCCAAGACCCTTTCCTGTCTCTCCGTATCAACTGTCAGCCTCATCTCCGTCTGCCACTGAGGTGGTGTGGACGAAGTTCCCAGGACTGGGTGTTTTAGCCACTCCTGCCGGTAGGCTTCGGTCTCCCTGACCACAAACCTCCTCCTCCCTGGCAGTAGCCCCTCTTTTCCTCTGGTTCTGAGCCTGTCAGGCTGCCGGCAGCACCAACAAACCCAAGAGATGGGACAGTCCTGGCGACACTGGAGACCTGCTTCCAGCTGGGAACAGCATGACGTCATAAGTGGTCTTCTTCAGGCTTTTTAGGGCTTTCCTCGTAGCTCTGCTGGTGAAGACTCTGCCTGCAACACAGGAGACCTGGGTTCAACCCAGGGTTGGGAAGATCCCCTGGAGAAGAGAAAGGCTACCCACTCCAGTATTCTGGCCTGGAGAATTCCACGGACTGTATAGTCCAGGGGGTCGCAAAGAGTCGGACACAACCAAGCGACTTTCGCTTCAGGTTTTTAAATAATTAATGAATGGATTTTGGTTGCTCTGGGTCTTCATTGTCGTACGGGCTTTTCTCTACTTGGGGCAATCGGGGGCTACTCTCCAGCTGCAGTGTGCGGCTTTTGCATTGCAGTGGCCTCTCCTGTTTCACGGCCCGGGAACTAGGGGGCGCGGATTTCAGTGGCTGTGGCTCAGTAGTCGTGGCTCCCAGACTCTAGAGCGCAGGATCAGTAACTGCAGCACAAAGGCTTAGCTGCTCTGTGGCAAGTGGGATCTTCCTGGACCAGGGATCCATCCTGTGTCTCCTGGCAGGCGGATTCTTTACCACTGAGCCACCAGGGAAGCCCTTCCTTAACTTGAAGAAAGAAAAGCCCACAAACCCCCCTCCCCCGAAATTAATCTTAACAATTGGAAACACTCCAAATGACCACTAGTAGAAGGTTAAATTACAGTATATCTGTACAGTGGAATATACACAGGCATTCAAAATGATGTGAAAGGCACTCAGTCGTGTATGACTCTTTGTGACTCCAAGGACTGTAGCCCACCAGGCTCTCTGTCCACGGGATTCTCCAGGCAAGAATACTGGAGTGGGTTGCCATTTCCTTCTCCAGGGGATCTTGACCCAGGGATCTAACCCGGATCTCCTGCATTACTTTATGCAGATTCTTTATGTCCGAGCCACCAAGGAAGCCCTTCAAAATGATATTGTACCTCTATTCTTACTGATGCTGATGAATTTTCATAACATATTAAATGATACAAAGATTTTTTTTAAAAAAAGGAAGAAGCCCACAACGGAGAGGAGGGTAGAGACCGGGAGGAGAGTTTTCACTCAGATTTCAGGGCTCTCTGCCTTTCCTCCTTCCTGGCATTTCTGCCCCCACTTTCCAGTTGCTCTGGCAGCCTCAAGTTCTGACCTGCCCAGAATACGACATGGCAGCATGACAGAAGTAGGCACATCCCCCCATGTCCTCACATTGACTCACGAAACAGGGCCATGGTCTGGAGGCTAGGGGAGCAGAGGAGAAAGTGTGGGAACAACTTACACTTGAGGAAGGAGGTGGGCTTGGGGCCTAGAAGGTGACACCTTGTTAGGGAAATTAAATAGTCTTGTTTAGGCTTCACAGACGAAGCAGAGCAGGCCTCTGACCTTGCTTCTAACCTGCCTGGACACTGCCCTGACTGTGAGTGACTGCTTGCTGTGACTGGAAGCCTTGCAAACACCATAGATAGAGGATGTATCTTGAGACTGTTGAGCCCCTGGAGGTGCCCTGGCCAACCAAGTCCCTGGGCTTAACAACATTCCAAGTTTTATAAGACAAAGCAAACAGCATTAACAGGAAACCAGAGCTGCTATTTGCTCACAGATTAATGATATCAGTTTGCGTCCTGGGATTAAAAACGGGAACCCTGAGGTGCAGTCTTTGAAGTCTCACCCACAGAGCGGATGCGATGCCTGGGTCCTTTTTCCCAACTGGGACTCCAGACATGCTGTGTCACGGGGACTTCCCAGTGCTGTTTGAGTCTGGATGCTGGTCAAAACCCAATTTGGTGATGTATCCTCTCAGATCAGTTCAGTTCAGTCTCTCAATCGTGTCTGACTCTGTGACCCCACGGACTGCAGCACACCAGGCCTCCCTGTCCATCACCAACTCCCAGAGCTTGCTCAAACTCATGCCCATCAAGTCAGTGATGCCATCCAACCGTCTCATCCTCTGTCATCCCCTTCTCCTCCTGCCTTCAATCTTTTCCAGCATCAGGGTCTTTTCCAATGAATTGGCTCTTCATATCCGGTGGCCAAAGTACTGGAGTTTCAGCTTCAGCATCAGTCCTTCCAGTGTCTATTCAGGACTGGTTTCCTTTAGGATTGACTAGTTTGATCTCCTTGCATATGTATCCTCTGTTGTTTCTATTTATCTTTTCTTTTAATGTTAATATATTGAAAGTAAGCTAGATAATCTTCTAACAAACATTTGTATTATTTATTTGTATAGAACGAGTGGCTTATTTTGTTAACAAATCCTTTGAACCTGAGATGAAGTGAAAACCTTCAGCAAAACACACGTGCAATTATGATTTTGTAGAACAGGAGGAATCCAGGGAAGGGACCATTTTAGAGTTCAGGTGTGATGTTAGTGCTATGCCAAGAAAACCAATTTCACCTTAGTGTCTGCTTTCTTGGGTCACCTCCGGCCTCAACTGTTGCAAGTTGGGTCCCCCAGAAGAATCTCTGAGTGGGAGATGAGGGTGATTATGCTGATTAAGGGGTGCCCTTGAGGTCAACATCTGTGGGAGGGAGAGGAGGGAGGCAAGAATTGAGGAGATGGAGAGGTGAAGCTGTGAAGCCTCAGCTCACTCCCCGCCAACTCCCCCAGGAGCTCTGTCACTGGAATGACCCTTCTGGGATGCCTCAACTTGGGTTGAGAAAGTCAGGTCTTTATAACCTGGTATAGACCAGTCACTGGATGCGGGCTGGACCTTATAAACCATTCCTGAGCCTGCCGACAGCAGGGGACCACCTGCCCACAGCACTCCCAGAAGCTGGGGGAATAAGTCCTTCAGTCTGAAGGGAGACTGGGACGCATTCCAGCTGAGTCCTTTGGACCTGGGTCCACAGCAGAGGGGACAGCTCAGGGACCACCTTCGCCTCTCACAACAGGCCTAACAATAATTACACCTTGGGCCACACTTAATTGATGGGTGGACAAGCTGCTTCCTCCAACTTCAAGGAGCCTGCATTCTAAGAAAATCAGCTCTGGTGCTGGCACACAGGTAGGAGTCTTTGTCAAACAGAGAAAGTCACTATTACTGTGCCCTTTTGAAGTACTGGTTCCACTTCTGGCTGAGCTGGCTTGTGGGCCTGGTTTTCTCAGGATGAGAAATTTAAGGAGGCGTCAGGGGAGACAGAGGAGGAGGATGGCTGAGGCCCAGAGGGGTGAAGGGCAGGAAGGTAGATGGGGGCAAAGAGACCAGGAAGGCACCAGTAAAAACAAGACCAGCATCAGAAACAGGACCAAGGTCTGGGGAGTAGGAAGGAGGCTGATTCAGGGACCTTCCTGCCATCTATCTCACACTTGCCTAACCGAACCTCAGCACTCCTAAGCCCACCTGTCTGTTCCACATAGTAGCTCCTGGTTGAAGTATGTATTATCTCCTGCATGGAGCTTCTCATGTGGCTCAGTGGTAAGAATCTGCCTGCCAGTGCAGGAGACACAGGTTTGAACCCTGGGTTGGAAAGATCCCCTGGAGGAGGAAGTGGCACCTCACTCCAGTATTTCTTGTCAGGAGGATCTCATGGACAGTGGAGCCTGGTGGGCTGCAGTCCACGAGGCTGCGAAGAGTCGGACACGACTGAGCACCCATATGAGCACCTGGTTAGTTGCACTTAGCTCCTGACGACAAGACTCAAGCAGGCTTTCCTCATTACCAGGCTATTCTACTCAATGTCCCCCATACACTCAGCCTCCCAGCCTCCAAAACAACCATTTCACCCCACACTCTGTCCTCATTATCAGTCAATTGCCTTGCTTCTTGGCTTCCCCTGTGGCTCAGTGGTAAAGAATTTGCCTACAATGCAGGAGACACAGGAGATGCCAGTTGGGATCTGATCCCTGGGTTGGGAAGATCCCCTGGAGGAGGGCATGGCAACCCACTCCAGTATTCTTGCCTAGAGAATCCCATGCACAGAGGAACCTGGTAGGCTACAGTCCATGAAGTCTCAAAGAGTTGGACATGACTGTGCAACTGAACGTGCCCTGTACACCCTTATTTCACTGAAAAACCAGAATCAATCAAAACAGCTGTTTCGGCAGTGGGGCCTGGGCAGCCAGAGCAGCGCAGACCTCAACTCTGGGCTCCAGGCACCATGTGAGGGGGCTTGGGGGCTGAGGGGAGCTGGCGCCCCCCAGGGGAGGTGTGACCCCACACCCCTACCCCCTGGGCCATCTGAAGGATGCCAGCCTCTGCCCCACAGCAGTCGCCAGAGAGAGATGAGTAACAACAAACAGCAGCGGTCAGCAGCGCTCCTGATCCTCTTTGCTCTCATCACCACCCTCATCCTCTGTAGCCCCAACAGTACGAGTGAGGCCTCTCATTACAGCTCCCTGCGGGGCCAGATCCGCCAGCTGGTCAACCTCAAGAAGTGGGGCATCACTGACGGCTACATCCCCATTCTCACCCACAAGACACTGCCCTCCTCGTGCCACCA
>NW_011494615.1:2522562-2536056 GCF_000754665.1 Bison bison bison
TGTGATTGTCACCAGCTCCAGCCACCTGCTAGGAACCAAACTGGGCCCTGAGGTCAAGCAGGCAGAGTGCACAATCTGCATGAACGACACCCCCACCACAGGCTACTCAGACCACCTTGTGGGTAACAAGACCACCTTCTGCGTAGGGGCCCATTCCAGTGTATTCCGTGTGCTGTGGAGACTCTAGGAGTTCATCAACCAGACCTACGAAACCGTGTTCATCTTCTGGGGTGTTCCAAACAAGACGCAGAAGCCCCAGGACAGCCTGGTGCACGTCGTCCAGCGGGCAGGCCTGGTGTTCCCCAACATGGACGCTTACGCCATCTCTCTTGGCTGCATGAGCCAGTCTGATGACCTCTTCCAGAGTGAGACGGGCAAGGACAGGGAAGAGTCCTACTCGTGGCTGAGCACAGGCTGGTTCACCATGGCGACTGCAGTGGAGTAGTGTGACCACGTGCCCATCTACGGCATGGTGCCCCCTGACTACTGCAGCAGCCCCGCCTACAGCACATGCCTTACCACTACTACGAGCCTAAGGCGCTGGACGAGTGTGTCACCGACATTCAGAATGAGAAGGGCAACCACCACCACTTCATCAGGAAGAAGAGGGTCTTCTCTTCCTGGGCCCAGCTGTACAGAATCACCTTCTCCTACCCTCCTGGACCTAGGCCACCCTGCCTGTGGGGCTCTCATGAGGGACAAAGGAGAAGTGGGAATCCACGCAGGCCATCTCCTGGCCAATCATGGCTTCCAAGAGTGTCTTCCGACCCGTCAGACCTTGAAGAGGGTGTATCCTCCAGCCATTCAGGGCCTGGGGGAATCTCTTGGCCAAACAGGGATTTTGGCTTCTACGTGGTTAATGGGTGTCAAGGGTATTTCCTGTCCATTCAGGGTCTGAGCACAGTCAATCAGAGTAATCTGAGGTTAAGGTTATGTCCTTTCCCATGAGGCCTTAGTTCAGAGCCCGAGGGTGGACCCCAAATCACTTCCTATTGGCTGGACAGTGGTCCTGTCCCAGGAAGCTGAGAATTTTGTGTTGCCCCCTCACTTTCCAGGGCTAAAGAGAGGTTGTGTGGGGGTAGGAGGCCAGGCATTTGTGGGGTTGGGGGGTCTCCAGGGGTGAGACACTGGTGAGACTGGTGACTGGTGTCTTGGTCCTCTCCCGACAAACGACATCTGCATCTCCCATGCTCAAGTGAAAAACAGAATCTGTTTTCTCTGCAAATGACCCTATTTCGTTCCTTTCAGGGGTGGAGTAATATTCTATGGGGGAAGTGATGGGAGGGAGGCCCCAGAGGGAGGGGCTGTATGTATACATATGGCTGATTCACTTCACTGTGCAGCCGAAACTAACAGAGATTGTAAAGCAATTGTAGTCCAGAAAAATAAGACAAAAAGAATCATAATCCATTAGCTCCTCTCTCTGCCTCACCCTGTACCTCCAATCCACTAGCACGTCTTGTTGTTTCAACCTTCAAAATATATCTGACTCCACAGCATGTCCCACTAGAGCTACGGTAACAGCTTCGCCGCTGTCTCCAGTCACTCATTCCTTGAACAATCCCCACTCTAGTGACACTGTCCATTTTCTGGTCCGTCCTGCACAAGCTGTTTTCCTGGGAGAAGAGTAAGGCAGAGGTGAAGGGACACACACTGGAGCAACAGCCTGCTTCAAAACCCTACCTATGGGCTTCCCTGGTGGCTCAGTGGTAAACAATCTGCCTGCCAAGGTAGGAGACAAGGGTTCAATCCCTGATCTGGGAAGATCCGACATGCCGTGGAGCAGCTAAGCCCGAGCGCTACAACTACTGAGCCTGTGCTCTAGAGCCCAGGAGCCAGAACCACTGAGCCCAGCTGCAAGTACTGAAGGCCGCGGGGTCTAGAGCCCATGCTCCGCAACACGAGAAGCCACCACAGAGAGAAGCCCACACACCGCAACTAGAGAGTAGCCTCCGCTCACCACGACTAGAGAAAAGCCTGTGTAGCAACGAAGGCCCAGCACAGCCGAAAATCAATAAATAGATACATTTTTTTAAAAACCTATCTATGATTAGCCATGTGCCCTGGGGCAAAATTATTCAACCTCCTCTTTCCTCACCTTTCTTACTTGTAAAGTAGGAATAACAAATATGGATTTGCCCTATAGAACTCTTCTGAGGGTTAAAGGGAGTCCTCTCCCCTAATAGCTGCACTCATTTACTAAGCACCTGAGAGGGTCCAGGCTTCCTGCTCAGTCCAGTACACATTCCTGTTTTTTAAACTGGACACACACATACCTGGAGACAAGTGACCGTGGGCCAGGGGCACTCTAAGCCACAAGGTAAGTGTTAAAAAAAAAAAAAATCTTGAATACAGTTGACAATGGGGAAAGACAGTCCCATGAAAAGAGACCATTTATGTAATGGTGTGGGAGGAATAACAGCAAGGGCTTAATGAATACTTATTGTATCAGGCATTGTTCTAGGAGCTTTACAAATACCAATTTACTCAATTTTCTAGCAGCTCTATGAAGCAAGTCCAGTATTATGCCCATTTTATAAGTGAAGAATAAAAAGAAGAAGTTGAGTAACATGTTGAGGTCACCTGGCTAATCCAGACAGGATTTGGAATCTGGCAGCGTGGCTACAGCGTGGGTCCCTCTGACTTCCACCTTCCACTGTCTCGCTGTGAAACAGCTGCCAAGGAACAGGCCTTGAAAGGACACAGGTTTCACCAGAAATGAGTGACTGGAAACAGACAAGTGGAAAAGAAGAGATGGGAATGAACAATGATAGCTTTGGGTGCCCTCAACCTGGGCTTGAATCCCAACGCAGCCACATTCCACCTGTGGAACTTGGACCCAGTACACAGGTTCCTTACCTGTAAAATGAGTTCACAGCTATATTTTTAGGCAGTTGGGTACATAAAAAGCACCCACTGCTTATTAACCACCCTTCTCCTTTAGGATCTTCTTCCTGTTATTATGAGCTTCCCTTGTGGCTCAGCTGGTGAAGAATTCGCCTGCAACGCGGGAGACCTAGGTTTGATCCCTAGGTTGGGAAGATCCTCTGGAGAAGGGAAAGGCTACTTACTCCAGTATTCTGGCCTGGAGAATTCCATGGACTGGATAGTCCATGGGGTCACAAAGAGTTGGACATGACTGAGTGACTTTCACTTCACATCTCCTGTTACTATAAAAGAGTTGAGCTCTTCTAGGTCCTAATTTACTATGATGCTATGATAAAAGGGTCAATCCACCAAGAAGACATAGCGTCTGTAAATGTGTGCGTGCCAGTCAACAGAGCTGAAAACATATAAAGCAAAATCTGATAGAACGAAAGGAGAAAAAGACACATCAACAGTGATAATTGAGGGGCCTCCCTGGTGGCTCAGCAGTAAAGAATCCGCCTGCCAATGCAGGAGACACAGGTTCGATCTCCAGCTCAAAAGATCCCATATGCTTTGGAGCTAAGCCCATGTGCCATAAATCATTGAACCTGTGCTCTAGAGCCTGGGAACCACAATCACTGAGCCCACGAGCCACAGCTAAAGAAGCCCATACGCCCTAGAGCCTGTGCTCCGCAGCAAGAGAAGCCACCACGATGAGAAGCCGGCGCACCGCCACTACAGATGAGGCCTCACTCTCAGCAAGTGGATTGAAAAGCCTGTGCATCAACGAAGACCCAGCACAGCCAAAAATAATAAATAAATCTTAAAAAAAAAAACAATGATAATTGCGGACTTTAACAACCCTCCCTCAACAATAGATAAAGCAACTAGACAGAAAATCAGGATCTATAAGAGCTCAACTCCACCACCAACTAACAGAAACTCACTGACATTTATAGAACACCCAACAATAGCAGGATACACATTCTTTTTAAAAGTTCAGAGATCAAATACTAACAGAGGCTATATCCTGGTGAATAAAATAAACCTCTACAAATTAAAAAGAATTTAAATCATATACAGTGTACTCTCTGACCATAATGGAACTTAACTAGAAATCGGTAAAAGAAAAATTTCCAAATACTTGGAAAGGAAACAACACACTTCTGATTAACCCATGGATCAGAGAAAGTCTCAAGAAAAATCAAATATACACAAATACACACATAGTGAATTGAGTTATTCTTAGTACCATTTATGTTAACTTATGGCTTGCAGGGAACATTGCTGTTAAATCTAATGTACTGACCACTCCACGTCAGTACACTACATACATGGTCACATACAGTATCCCATTTAATGCCCTCCAAAACTCTAAGAAAGAGAGTTTCTATTATTATTCCCATTTTGTTAATGCAGCAACAGAAGCTTACATCAGCTAAATAGCTTGTCTGAGGTCTCAGAGCCAACAAATGACAAAATCAGCTAAATTGAGGCACCAGAACTCTGTGAAAATGTCAGGTTTCAGGGAATACCTGGGAACCTGCCACAGATGACAACCCTACCTAACCAACCCCTTTATAACTAAGTCATATCTCCACACCCTTACCAAAACACTGCCCACCATCTGGTGTGAAATAGGCTTTCTCTCCAGCCCCTGATAACTGCCAGGAGGTGGGAAATTCAAAGGGAGAGAAGGACTACAAAGCCCTTTGCATGAGCAGGAGAGATGTAGAAATCTCTGAGGTCATAAATGCTAATACCTCTCTTGATATGAGTCAGAGGGTTCACTGAGAACATCAAAATAGTTTTATTTCCAGATAACATCAGAACAGAAATAAAAATAGTTATTTGACCTATGAAATATGGAAAAGTTCATATGCTTTTTTCTAGGGTGGGGTGGGAAGAGTGGTATGCAAGATATTTTAAAATTGTACTTAATTTTTATTTTTAGCTCTCTCTGTGTGTGTATGAGTGTGTGTATGCACACACACCAAGTCATGTCTGACTCTTTGAGACCCCATGGACTGTAACCTTCCAGGCTCTTCTGTCCATGGCATTTTCCAAGCCAGGATACTGGAGTGGGTTGCCATTTTCTACTCCAGGGATCTTCCTGACTCAGGGACTGAACCCGCATTTCTTGTGTCTCCTGCATTGCAAGAGGATTCTTTGCCACTGCACCGCCTGGGAAGCCCCTTTAGCTCTGTAATAATGCCAAAAATGTAAACAATATTCAAAATTTGTAACAAAATATAGCTGTCCATATAGCTGTCCCTTGTCCCCAACCCACATACTAGCCCCACAATCCAGAAAAAGATCACCAAAAAATACTTTTAGTTCCTTTCCCCCTCTGGTATTTCCTTCAAAATTTCTAAATAGTAGGCTTATCCTGGGGCTTCCCGGGTGGCTCAGATAGTAAAGAATCTGCCTGCTATGTGGAAGACCCAGGTTTGATCCCTGGGTCAGGATGATCCCGTGGAGAAGGAACCGGCAACCCACTCCAGTATTCTTGACTGGAAAATCCCATGGACAGAGGAAACTGGTGGGCTACAGTCCATGGGGTCACAAAGGCTTATCCTACAATTTCTCAATTTATAACTTTTATTTTCTGTTGATCTGCTGTTGAGAAGGTTGAGGATTTGGTCCTCTTCCTCTCCTGACTCCTTTAACCTCACGTAACATTCAGAAAGATGGCGCCTAGGTCCTCATAGTTGACAATGCACTGTATGTAGTAGACTTCTAAGTCCAAGGGTTTTTTTTCATCCCATTGAAAATTTCCTCTTAACTGCCACTTAATGCATAATACCTCATCATACAGAAGTCTATAATTTTTTTTCAACTGCTTCCTTATTTTGGAATTTGGGTTGATTTCAACTTTTTTCTACTGTAAATAGTGTTTAAAAAAAACCACTTGAACATGCATTTTAAAAACACGTTTAAACATCTCCTAAGGATTCTTAGACGATCAATTAATAAATCAAAATATATGTTGTCAACTGTGAGGGGGAAATGGCCACAGAAAATACACTGGATGGCGTAAGAGCAAACACAATAAAAATAGAGAGTTAATCCTCCTTGTCGCAAAGAAGGGAAAAAACTTTTCCCCCCTCTCCCTTTTTGTTTCAGAATTTCTCTGTCCTACTCAAATGTGCATAAATCTTTATAACGACCTCATAAGTGAGGATCATTTCCTGAGGACCTGGGAGCCGTCTTTCTAAAGAGCAAACTGTATCCCAGTTTGCATGGAAGGATAAGAGCCTAACTCGTGGCCCCTTGTCTGTACTATGAGAAGCTTGTTTCTCCTCTGATTAAGGCCAACATAAGAGGTCTCCCCAAGTACGTGGGTAAATGTGGAGCCAACTACGTGTGACAAAAGATGCCGCTGAGTCCTCTTACCCGGGGAGCATTGTTTACCTCAAGAATGTGTATGCAAGGGGCTGTATCTGCTTGGCTAAATAAGGGGGTCCGATTACACTCCATCTTTGCCATCTCTGAGCACACTACCTGCGATGTGATCGCATTCTGGTTTAATATAGTGCATATATTCAATAATAAAAAGTGTTTTCTTCCTCTGCTGCCTTTGTGGAGAGGTTTCTGGGCTGGGAGAAGTTTTGCTTTTTTAAACAATATTCTTTCTGTAACCAAGCAGGACCCTATGGGGCCTTTCCAGGACAGACCCTTCCCCCCAAGTCCTCTGCTATAGTTACCCTCTCAAGTACCTAGATAACAGTATCTGCTGCAAATTTCCTGAGTTGTTTTACAGATGCTTAAACCTCCACCAAATGGAAAAAGTTAACTGCTTGATGACCATGAACATGTAGCCCCCAGACTTTCTGGAGCCTGAGGATTGATAATGTTAGCTCCTGTGACCCTGCCCTGTTACCTCACCATCAGCCAATCAGAAAATTGTGCAAGAGCTGAACACATGCACTTCAATTCCCTTCCCTCATCTGGCCTCCCATAAAAACGCCCTCCCTGAAACCCATCATGGAGTTCAGTGGTGTTTTTTGAGCATTAGCTTACCCAGACTCCTTGTCTGGCAGCTTAAAATAAACTCTGCAGTTTCCTTCACCACAACTCAGCGTCAGTAGATGGGCAAGCAGACCCAAGTTTGGTTCCGTAAGATCTCAACAATGGCACTCTGCCATAATGATATTAACATTTGCCATCCCTGGATGGAGTGGAATCCCACCTGTTAGTAAGGTGTCAACTCATCACTACATTAGTTTTTCATACCAGAGAGTGAAAGTTTGTGTGTGTGCCTAGCCTTGGAAACCTCAGGCCTAGCACTGCGTCCTGTTGCTCTTCAGACCCTATTTCAGAGGATGACTTTTTTGTCCTTTTCAATCACTTGCTCATGGCTCCTAAACATTCTACAGATGGCACTGGACATCTTACCCACGTCCTGTGCTGTCCTCTCCCCACTGAGAACCAGCTACCATCACATATTTACATTGAGGCTATTTTCACCTTCTCCTGTCCTTGAACTCCTTTCAACCACAGACTGTGACAAGCTTCCAAGATGCAGCGTCCTCTGTTCCTGACAAGACCCTGTGAGTAAAGAGCCTACTGAGAATCTGCTAGCAAGAAGACGATCGAACGTGACGTAATTCACAGAAACGATACGCCATCACCTTTATCGTGTCCGCGTTCCATGGTTAGCATCGAGTTGCAGGTCCTGCCCAGTTCAAGAGGAGGGGATCTTTGGCCCATCCTTGAGTTTACCCATCACAGTTTTCTGAGATTTTGGTTAGACACAGACTTATACCTCCTCATCCTGTGATCCCTGCCTCCTAACCTTCCTTAATTTTTTCTACCCTTTTGTCTTGCAGTGCATTCTGGAAGTATCTTCAGAGCTTTCTTAAAGTGCAGAAATTCTTCTTCTCCTGCTGCTGCTAAGTCACTTCAGTTGTGTCCGACTCTGTGTGACCCCATAGACGGCAGCCCACTAGGCTCCTCTGTCCCTGGGATTCTCCAGGCAAGAACACTGGAGCGGGTTGCCGGAGTTTAACCTTAATTCATCTGTGCATTTTGCACTTTTAGTCATCTTGTATTTCTTATTTCCAGAATATCTACTGTTTTTTTATATCACACAAACTAATTTCCACAGCCTTGTTATTTCATCATATTCCACTATTTTTATTTCTTGAAATACATTAATATATTAGTTTTAATCTTTATTTACAATTTCTGTATCCAAAGTCCTCATGGGTTTGGTCTCGACCGTTTGATGTTTTTGGTTAATTCTGATCATTGCTGGCTCAGTTCCCTGTATATTTTGATTTTCCATTTGTTTGGATTTTGGACTAGGAACTCATATTACTTGGAATTTCACCTAAAATTCTACCTTTTCCACCCTGCTCTGCCTATTTGGATCTATTTTCACCACATCAGGTACGTAGCCCTCTGTATCCCTTCCTGTGACGTTGCCTCAGCTTGACTAGGGTTCTCCGAGCAAGATCCCTAATCTCCTGTACCCGACTCTCTGCTTCCAGTTCTGCAAACCTCTCCTTCCCTTGGTCCTTTTAAGCCTAAAAGTGGTAGCAGTTCATTTTGCCATTATGCTGTGGGGAAGAGGTTGCTGTATTAGTCCCTGTGGAGCTGCTATTTGCCTGTATCTTTGTAAATAACCCCACCTTTTAAAAAATTTTTTTGGCTGCACCAGATCTTCGTTGGGGCACACAGGACCTTTAGTTGAGGCACATGGGATCTAGTTCTCTGACCAGGAATCCAAGCCGGGGCCCTTGTGTTGGGAGTGTGGAGTCTTAGCCACAGGACCACCCAGGAAGTCCCTAAATAGCCCTTTATAAATCAACTACCTGATTCGATAGAGATTCCATCCTTGACCCAGCTTATGTGCCTTTCCAGACTGTGCAGCCCTGCTGGCCTTCCGAACACTGACTGCTTCCCAGCTGGAGTGTCCCAGTGTGTGAGCATCCCCAGGGATTAGGTGACGGCTGTGAGGCAGCCTCTGTCATGCCCACTGCACCCGCAGAGGCGACAGCTGTGCTTCTAGGTCTGACCTGCCTGTACCCACGGAGCCTCTGGCTGTCCCAGTGGCTGCCCAGAGAGCCCAGGTTACACAGCCCAGAAATGCAGGGACGTGAACGCCCCAGGGGCGAAACTTGGACCAGAGAGACTCAAGAGAAAGAGAGGAGTAAACTGCTTGCCCTTTGCCCTGCAGGTGACTGCTCTAAGAGGCAGTGGCTCCCCGTGTCTCTGGGAGAGGTCCCACATGACCTGGTGACCAGAGCACTCTCTCATGAAGCTGTGGCCAGCTCAGGAATAAACCTCTGTGTACTGTTCTTCCTCTCCCAGCCTCACTCCCCTTTTCCCTTCACTTTGTTCCCTTGACTCACACATCCCAGTATGGCAATTACTACACAGGCTTTATGTGTCAGCCCCTGCTTTCTAGGGACGGAGCTAAGACAGGCATTGAGGGGGCTGTCCTTTGAGGAATCTGGCTCTGTGTGGGCCTCAGACAGACTCCCTCCTTCCCAGCCCAGCCTTTCTCTCCTTGTCTCCTCGCTGCAGGGCCACAGCATATGAAGACCAGGCTCCCGACCTGAGGGACCCCAGGGTGCCCAGCGTGATGCAGGCTCCGGTTTTCCTCACTTTTCTGAATTTGCATCCCAGGCCCTGAGATCTTCCTGTGCTTTTCTGCCGCATCAGTCATTTATTTTAAAAGGTGTTTTAAAATAATCACCCAGTTTCTTGGGTAGTCTGAACCAGAAGGGCGCCCCTAGACTTTCTCATTGACTATATTACCTGGAAACCCTCTTTCTATTTTGTATTTTTTCTCTACCTTTCTCTTTCTTTTCCTCAGCCCACTGTCCTTCATCTCTTCCAGGATTTGATGTAGGCATAGTCTCTGGAAGGCAGAGACTCCAGACTGAATCTTTGGGATTCAAAGTTCTGCACCCCTGTCCTACCCCCAGCTTCAGCTCAGGGCTCCATAAATCTGCTGGAACAGGCGAAAAGCAGGCAAGCACACTCCGTGTACAGCCTGGAGAGGCCCCAGAGAGGATGTGGACTCGCCGTTTCATCATGCTGAGTGGGAAACGGTCACACACCTGTGGGCTCAGCCCTCCAGCCCCCCCTGCTTCTCATACACAGAGGCAGGGCTGAAAGAATGACTCAAAAGCATTTGGAAAATAGCTGTCCATGGCCCCCGACGGTCAACTTACGTATGGCTCTGACTCACTGAGCAGGGAGCACGCAGTGGGTGCCCTTTGGTCACAGCGAGGTCCCAGATGACATCATCCGTGAGATGTAGCATCAGCCCGTGCAACCCCAGACGTGTTGTTCAGAATCAGTCACCCGGCGAATGAAGGGTCAGTGGAAAAGCAGCTGCCAATAGCCACAGAGAAGAATGGGCAGTTTCACAAACGCTGTGTGTGCTGCTGCCCACCTTTCTGAAGGTCTGCCTGACTGTTCCCCCAGCCCAGGTGTTACCTGAGCAGAAACCCTTCTGAGCTCTGGTCACCCGCAGTGTGGTGTCTCCAAAGACCACCCTGGCAATGGGGGGCCCAGGTGCACAGCTGAATTTGAGGAGCCCATGAAGTGAACCAGGCAGCTTTTCCATGGTGGCCTCCAGGGAAAAATCCATTCAGTTACAGGATTGAGACCTGGCCCCCTTGTCCAGAGGCTTCGCCCCTTGCCCTGAATGTGGATGTTCCCCAGGGCCCTGGAGACTGGCCTGGCAGGCCTCATGACCTCATCCTTCTCCTCCCCACCTTTTAACTTCTGTGTCTCTCCTCTCTCATCCAAGCTCCGCTCCCCTCCCCCCCTGCCCCGCCCATGTCTTCAGCAGATTCCTTGTTCACTCTTATGCTTTACCATTTTCCTTGTTTTTGGTAAACTTGGTGAGTCAATGTCACGGTCGTTTCTGTGTGTTTTGGGGTGAGGCAGAAGCCTAGCTAAGCAGGCCTTGAGGTGTGCATCCATCAGGGTAAAAGAGGCGCATGGCTCAGGTCTGCCTGCAAAAGGCTTCTGAGTGTGGGGGGCAGGGGGGTGCTCAGTGAATACATTACCTGTTCTCCTGCATGCTCCCTCAGACCATCCTTTTCAGTCTTTCAAGCCAAGCGTTTTCCCCTGATGCCGGGCTTTCTCTCCTTCTCGCTCCCGCCCAGCACACTTACTTTCTGCCAGCCTGTCTGTCTGTGTGTCTGTCTCCGCACCCATCTCCACTCTCCCCACTGGCTCCTTCTCCCTGAGAAGAGGGGGAGGCAAGTGGGGACTCCGAACAGGGTGCAGCCCCCGGGGCTCGGCCTGGAGAGGAGGGACGGTGACATCTGCTGGGTGACTGCTGAATCCGCCTGGCCCTGCTGGGTTTCTGGACCTTTCCGGGCAGAACTGCTTCCGCTGATACTCTTCCATCTGGGGGGAAAGAGCCCCGAGGTGGAGTTCCCTGCACCCGGTGCCTGCGCCCACCAGCCATCTGGCCCCTTTCATCATTTCCCCTTCACCCTGTGGGGGGTCCCCAAGACCAGCACAAATACTCTGAGATTTTTAGGGCTTGGATACTGTTTCCGAGAAGCCTGGGATCTCCCAAAGAAGAGGATTGAGCTGGGCTTGACTGGGTGACCACAGCCCCTCTGAGACACACCCTGGAAGAGGGGGCCAGCCCTCAGTGAGGAGGAAGGCCCCAGGTGTGGGGGCTCTCCAGGCCCAGCCTCTGCCCGCTGAAGCACTCACCATCCGGGGGCTGTGGGCGGTGGTGGCCCTTCCAAGCGGGCCTCATGACTGTGGCGCCCTCTGGCGGTGGCTCCCGCAGGAAGTAACGGTGCAGCTGTCCGCACAGGTCAGGACGCAAGGTTCCTGTAAACCTCCAACCAGACAAATGTTACTCTCTGTTCTGCAACTTTTTACCTCTACAGGAATGGCAAAGTGTTATGTCTTTAAGGTCAGAACCTTGAGAATGGCTCTCTTGCGTGTTTCAGGCTATAGGCAGCATTCTTAACTGGAAGCAAAAGCAAGAGAATACAAAGGTTAGGCCAAACAGATCTGATACGGAGTCAGATTTGTTCTTCCCTATTACAAGGGGACCATGTTGGCACCAGGACACAGCAGTAGATAAGCACAGTCCCCGCCCTCATGATGCCTCTGTTTAATGAGGAGACAGACATCAAACACGCTCCACATTCTAAAGGGTGCCGGTAAAGCGGGACCAGCCCTCTGAAGACAAAATCAAGGACTGAATTGACAGGGCGGGGCATCTAGAACAGCTGAGAGGGCTGGGGGAGACCTCTTTGTGGGACCCACTTGCCATCTAAAGAGATAGCCACGGAAGGAGAGGAGGGGAGCAAGGAGTGGGGAGAGAGGAGGCGGGGAGGAATGGAAGGAAAGGGCCAAGACCAGAAAAAGCTTGGAGCCTGAGGAACTGAAGTGAATTCATGGCTGCTGAAGTGTAGCGTAGCAGGAGGTTAAACCAAGGGATCCTGGCCAAAGTAAGAAGTGTGGTTCACATAGAAAATGGGCCACTTTTCTGTTTCCCTGTCACCAGGCTGCAGAAACTCTTCCGTGTGCCCATTCGGCAGAGAGACAAAGCTGTGAGGTCACCTCTCCCTCCCTCCCACTCCACCACTGGCCAACTCCAAAACCTCGCAGAGAGTCGGACGAGCAGGCCACACTGTGGGACAGCTCCGAGGGGTGTCTGGCTTCCACTGTATGTCGAGAGGAACCAAAAGCTTTAGATCAGTGCCTTCCAGTAGTGTCCAACAGCAATAGCCACCTACATAATTTCCACTAGGATTTTAAAAGTAAGGAGAAACAAGTAAAATTACTGCTATTAAAACATTTTATTAAACCCATACCTCTAAAATATTATCATTTGAACATGCAATTAATATAAAAATTATGAATGAGATTTGTTCTCATTCTTTTTTTTTTCATGCTAAGTATTCAAAAGCCTGGTAAATATTTCATACTTACATCCCAGTGCAATTAGGATGAGCCACATCTCCAGTGGTCCATAGCCACATGTGGCCCCATGACCACTGCCCTGGACAGTGCAGCTCCAGACACTGCAATTTTGAAACCACGACTCCCAGGAGAGACTGACCCACCGGCACAGGCTTCTGCCGCCTGCCAGAGAAGCTTTAGAAGAATCCTCAGGACATGCAGTCAGGGTAAGTTGTGAGCTTGGCCTGGAGTGCAGCCTTGACCTTCACCTCTGGCAATGCACCCATCAACCACCCATCCCCAGGACCTTGAATCTGCCCTCATTCATCTTGCTGACACTTTTTTCTCCCCAAAGAACTGAATGTGACTCGTCTTTTCTTAAGTTTCCAAGTGTATTGTCACCTGCAGATGCTGAAAGAGGACATCAGAGCCAATGTGGTGCAGTAGAAAGAACACTGCACAGGGCGTCAGAGAAGAGAGAATCCCGTTCCTGCTTATCTTTCACCAGACCTGCGGCCCAAAGAGAGCCACGAGTCGGTGCAGGGCACTAAGCAAGCACTCGGAGTCCAAAGTCAGACTGCAGCTCTGGGTCCTGAGCTGTGCCCTTTTCTGGGCCTTTGCATCCTCCTCTGTAAAATGGGGGAGTAGGCAATGGCACCCCACTCCAGTACTCTTGCCTGGAAAATCCCATGGACGGAGGAGCCTGGTGGGCTGTAGTCCATG
>NW_011494615.1:2536156-2545349 GCF_000754665.1 Bison bison bison
CGACTGAAGTGACTTAGCAGCAGCAGCAGCTGTAAAATGGGAACAGAACCTGCTCTTTGCAGACAAGGTAACCACCACAAAGCACTCAGCACAGGGTGCACATTAATAATGAGGATGATGATGATGATGTCTCACCTGTTATGATCTCTGCACCTCTGCTTCCTTGGTTGGAAAGTGGAGATAAGCATGTCTCATGAACCTGCTTTCTGGGGTTCTGTGAGGCCAAGAGACAGTGTGAAAGCACTTTATGAAAATAGGAAGCTCTTTATCAAGTCCAAAAATGACTCCTCAGTTTCACAGCCTAGCTGGTGGTCTGACTGTAAACAGCCCTTACAAATTCATAATCGGGAAGGGGAGTCTGTGCTGTACCCGCAGCTCCATGACTGGACAAGGCAAGGCCTAAATGCCCAGCTTCAACACTCTTTTCCTGGGTAAACTCTGACTTCAGCTGTGTTATCATCTGTATGATGGCTGAGTACACACAGCTCTCAGGTCAATGGGCTGAGTATCAAATGAGCCCCTGACTATGATGTGCCTGGCAGAGGGCCTGCCTGACTCAGAGCCCCAGAGGAGACCTTGCGGCCCACACATGCCTCAGCCAGGCGGGGGCCAGCCGTTCATGTGACAACCACAAAGTGGAGCCCCAAGGCTTTCATTTAGGAAATGATTCACCAACCTCCCCAGGAGGCGTTAGTGGTAAAGAATCTGCTTGCCAATGCAGGAGACCCAGGTTCGACCCCTGGATCCAGAAGATCCCTAAGAGTAGGAAATGGCATCTCATTCCTGTATTCTTGCCTGGAAAATTTCAAGGAGCATAGGAGCCTGGAGGGCTACAGTCCATGGGGCTGCAAAGAGTTGGACATGACTGAGCCATCGAGCACACAATTCACCAACCTGCTCCTCCCCCACCATCAACAACCCCTCCATTTTCCATTCCCCCCTCACCTGCTGTTCTCTCAAGGCCAGGAGGAAAGCCCTTTAGGAAGGAGTGATGGTTCTCCACTTCACTTTGGGTTTGGTAATCTGCAGAGAAACAGTCAAGAACTGCATGTATGTAAATTTCTGACCTGGTGTGGGCTTCCTTTCTACCACCCCTCAACCTACCAGCTGAATGCCTGGTTACTCTAACCTCTGTGGATTTCAGTTCCTGCCCTGAAAGGGAATTCCTGTGGGAGAGCTTTGTAAACCATGGACTGAACTTCACATGCAGTCATGGCCATTCTTCTCATTGTCCCCATTCTGTGGGCTCCACTGTATTGGATTCCCTAATACAAGAGGGGAAGCTCCCCTGTTGGCTGCCTGACTGTTAAGTTCTCACCTGAACATCAAAGCTGCTCAGACAGGGTCACTCCCCAATAACAAAAAGACTAGCCCCACCCTCGCACATATACCTGTGGACCAATGCTGGTGATTGTTGCCCCGTTACCAGGGACAACTCTAGCCCGTTTCCATACTCTCACGTACCAGGTAAAATGTATTAGATTCCAAATCACCGAATTCCCCTGCTTCTTGGCAGCAGCCAATCCAGAACTGACTCTGCCTCCTGGATCCCTGTACAGACTCAACCAGCCCAGGCCCAGATCCTGTAAGTCCCTCCCAACCCGCTGTCACTCAAGAATCCTTATCAAGGGAGCAGCTGGGATGGAACAGGATCACAGGCAGTGAAGAGAGGATTGCCACTTTTAAGGGGATAGGCAGTAGTGTTCAAAGTCCCAGAGACCCCAAGAGAAGGTGGTACATTGAGCGGCCCCCCAGTATGTGAGGCCCATCACCCACCCTCTTGACTCTATACAACTTGGTCCTTCTGGCCTGTCCTCCCGGCCTGTCCTCCCAGGGGAAAGCTTCCACCAGAGCCTCTTAGAAAGAGAATGTTCCTTCTTCCATGAGTCCCCTGAATGCAGATTTTTTATTACCCTGTCTGGGACCTTCTTGCCTTGAATAGTCATTCTTCATTTCCTGAGGGCCCACAATGTTCCAAGCACCATATGACATGCTTTAGATATGTCATTGCTTATCCTCACACTATCTTTGACTAATGGGTAATTAGCGTAATTTTTCACAATAAGGAAACTCAGGCTCAGAGAAATAACTTTACCAAGGTCAGACAGCTTGAGTGGCAGGGTCAGGATCTGAACTAGGACAGTGTGACTCCCAGTCACTGTGGGTCTGCAAGCTTTTTACCTGTAACTTAAAGGCTTGCCAGTTTCACCTGTACCTACCACTCCCTCCCAAGAACGCAGCTACTGCAGATTTCTTTGGTTATCAAAGCCATGCTCTTTGAGTCAAACTGAGGGGTATTCCACAGCCAGAGGTTGCCTGATGGGCTGGGCTATGTGTGCTGACTGGCTGTCCAGCTTGAAGCTCTGGGCCTCGGGGAGTGCTGGGGAGAAGTGGAGACACCAGGAGGGGGAAGAGAGCCCTAGGTGGACAGAGGCAAGACAGACCACTCCCCTGTCCTCCGGAAAATGACTGATCACTCAGTGTTCCCAGAGCGGTCTCTTTTTGCAACCTTGAAGTGTGGAAGGCAAACTCAAATCAAGGCCATGGAGAGATCGGGTAGAGACCCTGCCCTGTTCACGTTTATGTTACAAATAGCCAGCCCTGTGCACAGGGTATGGCATGCAGGATGTGCTTAATAAATAACTGAGGCACTCTCTGGTGGTCCAGTGGTTAAGACTGTGCCTGCCAAAGCAGAGGACCCAGGTTTGATCCCTGGTGCAGGAAGATCCCACGTGCTGCGGAACAGCTAAGCCCGTGCACCTCAGCTCCTGAAGCCTCTGAGCCCTAGAGCCTGTGCTCCAAAACTAGAGAACAGCCTGAGTCCAGCAACAAAAACCCAACACTGTGCAAAAAAAAAAAAAAAAAAATTTAATTAATAAATAAATAAATACCTAATAAATCAGTGCTCAAACAAGTGAGTCAGGCTGGTACAAAAACTTTACACAGGTACAAACACTACAATAGCGGTGGTTACCAAACACTGGTTAAGAGTTAGCCTGCAAAAGAAAACTCATTTTGGAATAAAGGGACACTTGTGCTTCAATTTGCAAATAAGCCTGTAGAACTTCTGCCTGATTCTGTTGAGGTTTAGAAATGTTTCAACCCAAAGGAGACTCCTGGAGAATGACAGACACGTTTTCTTTTTGCTTAAAATTTTTCCCAATATTTATTTCCAGCTTTATTGGATATAACTGACATATAATATTACATAAGTTTAAGTGTTAATGTGTAAGTTACTCTTACTATGTGATGATTTGATACATGTATAGACTGTAAAATATTTACCACAATAAGGTTAGTTAAAGCTTCCTTTACCCAGTTCCTGAGCCTAAGTTTCTACTACTCCCCACATGAAAGTGAAAAAAAAGTGGAAGTGTTAGTTGTTCAGTCATGTTCAACTCTTTGTGACCCCATAGACTGTAGCCTCTGTCCATGGGATTCTCCAGGCATGAATACTGGAGTGGGCTGCCATTCCCTTCTCCAGGGGATCTTCCCAACCCAGGGATAGACCCCAGTCTCTGGCATTGCAGGCAGATTCTTTACCATCTGGGTCACCAGGGAAGCCCGCTCCCCACATGAAAGGCCAATAAATTGAGAGACGAGGTGTGGAGACAAGGAATAACAGCTTCATTTGGAAAGCCAGCAGACCAAGAAGATGGGTGACCAGTGTCCCAAAGAGCCTTCTTACCTGAGTGAGAACTCAAGAGTCCTTTTATACTAAAAGCAGATGGAGTGTGGCTGGTTATTGCAGACTTCTTGGTGCTGGCCAGACCCTAGGAGGCATGTGATAATCCTTTGTTCTTACAGCTGGCCAGGTAGGTCTTATAACAATCTTCCTCCAGGACAACGGTTATTCTCTGTCCTGCGTCTTTTTATCTCTATATGAATGGGAAAGTGTTTCACCTTTAAAGGTCAAGCCTGAAAGGCAGAGCCTTGAGAAAGGGCTATTATGTATATTTCTGGCTGTAGGCATGGATCTTTTACAAGGTGCAGAGCCAGCAGAACTAAGCACAGCAAACAGAGCACAGCGCCGAGAGCTAGAGGACTAGGTCCAATATGGCGCCAGACGTGTTCTCTGTTCCAGCTCACCTCCATCAGCGCCCATCCCACGATCCTGTAGGAGAAGGGGTGACGGCCATTCTGGCTACCTCCTACCAAACAGGTGTGAAGACGGGGTGGTCGTGTCATGCAAATGGCCAACTTGGGGCTGGAAGTATTCCTGAGTCCCAGGCTGGGCATGAACAGTTTGAATCGTGGGGATGTGGATACCCTTTTCATGGCCCGGTTGCAATACTTAGACAAGCACTTGAACATACACATAAACTTGGAATAAGGCTGCCCATGATGCTCTGCCTATGACCTTTATATCTTCAAAAAAAGAGGATTATTTTCCCCCTTTGGCCACCCTTGAGATAGCTTTATTAAAGCATTTCCTTTCCAACAAGTGGCTGTCACCAGTGTAGTGAAACCAAAGAGAAGAGCAAGAGTCATCATCAATTATCTGGTAAGAGGCTTGACTCCAAACAGCAACTTAATATTGCCTGACACCTCACAAGGCCAAGTCTGCTTTTCTTCATGCCGTCAAATCTCTGGAGGAGTGAGTTCTACTCAGGTGTGGGGAATCCATGGCCTTGTCCTGGCTGATTTATCAGAGGAGTAAGTGTTCTGCAGTACCTTGTATGGTCCTGTCCACTTAGCAGCAAGTCGATGCCCAAGCCCTTGTTCTCTCCAGGTTTCAAGGAGGACTCGATCCCCAGGCTGGAGGGGGCGCTGTACCATCTTAGTTGGGTAGGTGGATGTATTGGAAGCAAACTCACGAACAGAAGTTCATACAGTACCCAAATCTTAACATAGTTGGTGACTGCTAGGTCCTTTAAGACCTCTACAGATTCTCCTGCCCAGGCAGACACCTGGAGCAGTCTACCACACAGTATTCCTGAGAGCTTACTTCTGGGAGCCACTCTAATCCATCGCAGGGCAACTGGCAAGGCCTTACTCCAAGTTAGTCTCCTGACTTATTTCAGCAGCGGTCACTTTCAGTATGTGATTCATTTTCTCAATTTTTCCTGTTGATTGTAGTCTTCAGGATGAATATAGTTGCCAACAATATGCAATGGTTTTAGATACCTGGTGGGTTATACTGGCGACAGAAGCAGGCTCATCGTCACTTTGAAGGGTGTAGACAATCCAACTTGGAGAAAGAGTTCCTTAAGGAGGGTTTTAACTACTTCATAGTTTTTCTCTGTCTGGGTGGAATATGCTTCCACGCATTCTGAAAAGGTGTCCATAGGGAATTCCCTAGTGGTACAGTGGTTAGGACTCCATGCTTCTACTGTTGGGGACATGGGTTCAATCCCTAGTCAAGGAACTAATATCCTGCCTGCTGTGTGTGGTGCGGCCAAAAATCAGAAAAGAAAAAGTGTCCACAAACACGAGCAAGTATCTGAAGTTTCCTGCAGCTTGAGGCTTTTGAGTGAAGTCCATCTGCCAGTCCTCAGTGGGACCGGCTCCTCTGTATTGCGTTCCCGCCTGGGGGTGTCTAGCAGCAGTCTGTGGATTATTTTTGGCACACATTTCAGCCTGGCCAAAGGCAGGGAAAGGTGGCCTGAGACTGAGGCCAGGGAGAGACTGAGAAAGGAAACGGGGCAACGGACTTCCTCAAACACCAGGTGGCCACCCAGCCTGTGGCACTGCAGTCCCACCACAGCTGGTTCTGGATGGGGAGAAGGCGAGGTGGAAGCTGACGGAGTAACCCCACCCTGCGGAGACCACAGGAGACCCAGGGGCGTGCTGGGCGCAGGCTGTGAGAACAGTGGCGGCCAGGGAAGGCCTTGGCGGGCGGATCGTGTCACTGACCACTCAATGAACATGTGTGCTGAAGGCCCACTGGAGCCAGAACCTGGTCAGATCCTGGGATAAAGACAGACCAGAGGGAGGCTTGGCCTTAAACATGACTTAGGCAAGTAAGGAAGTAGCAGGAAGGCAGTGCAGCCAAGGTGACTGAAATTAAGTCAGAGAAGCAGCTGGCCAGGGTGGGGAGCAGCAGCATGGCCCGGACATCAGGGCCTGGCCAGGTACCACATCCCGCAAGAGCAGCCTGGGCCATTGCCCTTCAGATACAGAGCTTGGGCTTGACTGCAGGGCACAGGGAACCACCAAGTGCCCTGAGGGAGGTGAGGGGAACCGTAATTATTAAGTATCCACCAGGAGCCAGGCACTCAGTAGGTGCTTTCTGTATCAATGCCTCTCAGATTCATTGTGTTTATATCAAACTCCTAAAAATTTCATTAAAATGCAGTCTCTATGTTTCATATCTTATAATAACCTATAATGGAAAAAAATCTGAAAAAGAATATATATGTATGGATGGATGTATGCGTAACTGAATCACTTTGCTGTATACCTGAAACGCTGTAAGTCAAAAACACTTTGATAGAAAAAAAATTTTTTTAATAAAACAATGTAAGCATATCTTAGAAATATTGTGAGTTTGGTCCCAGACCACTACAATAAAGTAGATTCACAATAAAGTGAGTCACATGAAAAAATACAAAAAATACAGATACCTAGAGATGACTTTTCTTTATTGCAAATAAAAGCTTAGAAGGCATCAAAAAAAATGCAGTTTGATTCAAGAGGTCTGGGGTGGCGGCGGCCTGAGGTACTGCATCAGAGAAGCTCCCAGCTGGGATCACACTTTGAGAAGAAAAACTGTAGCTCATTTAATCTGCACCCCAGTGCTGTCCGGTAAGTATTATGGGCTCCCTTGTATTAGCAGGAAAACCGAGGCTCAGTTTCTGGGCCTCCTGAAGGCACATCATTAAAGAGAGCTACTCTGTTCCCTGCCCGTGGCCCGTTAGAGAGGTAACACAGTGCCCAAGTAAACACACTCCCTCCTAGCCCCTCTGGGTCTGCCCCAGGCTCTTCCGAGTCTCTGACTTCAGACCCTCCCATCTCAGCTGGCCTCTAGCCTGGAGCTTCTGAGCCTGCAGCGGCATCTAAAGATAGTCTGCCTCACAGGAAACCAGATACTATTGGCTAACTTTGCAAATAAAGATGCCCTCAGAGGAGAGGGAGATACTCTCTGACAGACTGTGCGTGGGACAGGAAGGCTGACGGGCACATCGCCACCTCTCGAGGCTCCCTCCCCAGACCCAGCCCAGGTAGGAGCGGAGGGCTTATTTCACACCTGTGGGCACCCTGGGTGAGGCACTGTGGTCAGAGGTCAAAGTGGGCTAATGAGGCTGGTTTGCTTTACTTGCCAACAAGGGAGACCATTTTCCAGAGGATCTTACAGCCTAAATGTACTAGGGCACTTGGTAGGGGGAGATAGTGACTGATTAGATCACTTATGATGTGCTCAACATGGTGAAATATGATTAGAAGTATTAGTAATTACGTTTCAGGGGCATGGAGAAATGCTCATTAAAAAAGCATCATTTAAAATTGCATCTGCAAGCTATTATATATAGGGTGGATAAAAAACAAGGTTCTACACTACAGCCAAGGGAACTATATTCAATATCCTATAATTAACCATAATGGAAAAGAATATATACATATATGAATCACTATTCTATAGCAGAATTAACACATTATGAATCAACTACAATAAAAGAAAAAATTAAAAGGTAAGGTTGTATCTGGATGATATTGAGGAATTACTGTTAACTTTCTAAGTTAAGAAACAGCATCAAAGTTATTATTATCATCATCATTTTTTTTCTGGCCATACTGCAAGCGTTGCGAGATCTTAGTTCCCTAACCAGGGATTCAACACAGCCAGGGTAATAAAATCGTGGAGTCCTAGCAAATAGGACCACCAGGGAACTCCTATTATTATTATTATTGTTAACTTTCCACATCTGTTTTATGCTCCTTCTCTATGTATTCCTAAAAAGACTTTTTTTTAATAGGAGCAGTAAGAATCCACTGTAGAGTCTGAAGCATATACATACAATTTGTATTTTTAGGAACAAAATAAGTAAAATGGACAGCAAGCCCTTAATGATCTTTCCTTCTGGCACTACCTTATTCTTGACTTTCTGTTCAAAAGTGTGTTGTCTTTTCCTTGTCTAGGTCTTTATTTTTTTTTCCTATAATTTAAAAAATATATATTTTTTCTTTCTTTCTTGAGTTTTTTCTTTCCTTTTTCTTCCATGCTTTTTTGCACAATCTGCATTTTTTATAATGAGCATCTACTGTATTTATAATGAAAACCATTTTAGTAATAAATTGCTGACAGACTTTGATGTTCAACATTGATGTATGCTTTTATAATCACTGTGAGGACATTCGGGCTCAGAAGGTTTGTGTCATTGGGAAACATCATCTTCATTAAGAAAGTATGAGTGGACATACATGTGGGTGAATTGTGACTCTTGGTAGGGAAGAAAACCTATACAACATCTCTTGTTCCTGTGCCCTTTTGTCTTTTCCCTAAACCTATGTTCATTTGAAAACATAATACACTCAAAGGACAGTGTGCAGGTCAACAACTCATAAACTGATCTCCCATCTAACCATCATCCAGGCAGCAGCAGAGAACCTGACCAGCCCCCAGCAGCCTCCATCAGGTGTCTCCGGATTGCCACCCCTGCCCTCCCAGAAATCACCCTAATCCTCACTTTTATGGTCATTGATTCTCTCCTTGTCCTTGTAGCTTTACAAGGATTTTAATGCTTTACATGGATTATCCTTGCGTGTTTCTCACCTTCACATATGTGAATTCATACAGTAGATCTATTTTTTTGGTTTGCATTTTTAAAATGCATTCATACTGGGACTTCCCTGGTGGTCCAGTGTTTAAGGCTCCATGTTCCCAATGAAGGTTGCATGGAATCAATCCATGGTCAGGGAACTCAGGTCCCACATGTCGCATCAGTTCAGTCACTCAGTCGTGTCCGACTCTTTGCGACCCCATGAATCGCGGCATGCCAGGCCTCCCTGTCCATCACCAACTCTCAGAGTTCACCCAAACTTATGTCCATCGAGTCAGTGATGCCATCCAACCATCTCATCCTCTGTCGTCCCCTTCTCCTCCTGCCCCCAATCCCTCCCAGCATCAGAGTCTTTTCCAATGAGTCAACTCTTCACATGAGGTGGCCAAAGTATTGGAGTTTCAGCTTCAGCATCAGTCCTTCCAATGAATACCCAGGACTGATCTCCTTTAGGATGGACTGGTTGGATCTCC
>NW_011494615.1:2545449-2573433 GCF_000754665.1 Bison bison bison
CTCCTTGCAGTCCAAGGGACTCTCAAGAGTCTTCTCCAACACCACGGTTCAAAAGCATCAATTCTTTGGAGCTCAGCTTTCTTCACAGTCCAACTCTCACATCCATACATGATCACTGGAAAAACCATAGCCTTGACTAGATGGACCTTTGTTGGCAAAGTAATGTCTCTGCTTTTGAATATGCTATCTAGGTTGTTCATAACTTGTCTTCCAAGGAGTAAGCATCTTTTAATTTCATGGCTGCACTCACCATCTGCAGTGATATTGGAGCCCCAAAAAATAGTCTGACACTGTTTCCCCTGTTTCCCTATCTATTTCCCATGAAGTGTAGGGACCAGATGCCATGATCTTAGTTTACTGAATGTTGAGCTTTAAGCCAACTTTTTCACTCTCCTCTTTCACTTTCATCAAGAGGCTCTTTAGTTCCACTTCACTTTCTGCCATAAGGGTGGTGTCATCTGTATATCTGAGGTTATTGATATTTCTCCTGGCAATCTTGATTCCAGCTTATGCTTCTTCCAGCCCAGTGTTTTTCATGATGTAATCTGCATATAAGTTAAATAAGCAGGGTGACAATATACAGCCTTGACGTACTCCTTTTCCTAGCCAAAAAAAAGAGCATTCATACTATAGGGGATGTAGATGTATACACAAAAATGTTTATGCAGCACCGTTCACCAAGGTCTCAAACTGAAAGCCACCAGGGTGCACCAGCATAAAACAAATGATAACCGCGGGACACTCACACGGTGCAATCCTATTCAGCAGTGACAATGAACAGACCACAGCCACCACAATAACATGCATGAAATACAACCAGAAACGCTTAGATGAATTTATAGATAAATGCAAAATTGGCCCATATTCAAAGGGCACTTATCAAATGCACCCCATCACTTTTCTTACACTCTTGTTATGAAACAATAATAAAAAATTCACAGAGACTGTATCTTAGACATTTTTACCTCCACAGAAACAAGCACAGTACCTATTGTTGGGGAAACAGAATGAAAAGCAAAATATCTGACCCAGAAAATCCTCTCCATGAAGATAGTAGAGAAAGAACTCTGTCATTATTTTTTGTTTGTTTGTTTTAATTGGAGGCTAATTACTTTACAATATTGTGGTGGTTTTGCCATACATGCACAGCTATCAGCCATGGGTGTACATGTGTCCCCCATCCTGAACCCCCCTCCCACCTCCCTCCCCATCCCATCCCTCAGGGTCATCCCAGTGCACCAGCCCTGAGCACCCTGCCTCATGCATCGAACCTGGACTGGCCATCTATTTCACATATGGTAATATACATGTTTCAATGCTATTCTCCCAAATCATCCCCGCCTCGCCCTCTCCCACAGAGTCCAAAAGTCTGTTCTTTACATCTGTGTCTGTTTTGCTGTCTTGCATATAGGGTCATCATTGCCATCTTTCTAAATTCCATATGTATGCATTAATATACTGTATTGGTGTTTTTCTTTCTGACTTACTTCACTCTGTATAATAGGCTCCAGTTTCATCCGCCTCATTAGAACTGATTTAAATGTATTCTTTTTAATGGCTGCATAATACTCCATTGTGTATATGTACCACAGCTTTCTTATCCATTCGTCTGCTGATGGACATCTATGTTGCTTCCATGTCCTGGCTATTATAAACAGTGCTGCGATGAACATTGGGGTACACGTGTCTCTTTCCCTTCTGGTTTCCTAGATGTGATATCCAGCAATGGGATTGCTGAGTCGTATGGCAGTTCTATTTCCAGCTTTTTAAGGCATCTCCACACTGTTCTCCATAGTGGCTGCACTAGTTTGTATTCCCACCAGCAGTGTCAGAGGGTTCCTTTTCTCCACACCCTCTCCAGCATTTATTGTTTATAGACTTTTTGATAGCAGCCATTCTGACTGGCATGAGATGGTTCCACATTGTGGTTTTGATTTGCATTTCTCTGATAATGAGTGATGTTGAGCATTTTTTCATGTTTGTTAGCCATTTGTATGTCTTCTTTGGAGAAATGTCTGTTTAGAAGAACTCTGTCATTACTGAATAAGAATTAAACATCAAATGCTTCACAGGCAAACCGCTACGCGGTAGTAAAGAGACACAAAAACATCTCACTTCAGATACAACTCCTTAGACACTCAAGACACTCAACAACTAGAGCTCAAGTCAGGGAACCTGACAGTCACACACAGTTCATCCCAAGTTCAGCATGGTCATCTGTATTAGCTGGCTTCATCCGTCCAGAGGAGAAACAAGCTTCTCATCTCTTTATCATCAGAAGTAGTTGTGTAACTTGGAGCCAGGTTCCTGCCCAAGTCAGGCTCCTCTCCTCCCCCTGGCACTGGGAGTCTGGCCACCAACATGTGCATTTCAAAGAGATGGCTCCCAGCTCGAAAGCTGCAGAGGAAATGATCACATGTCCAAGAGGGGAGAAGGGACTCACAACTATACATCTTCTAAAGTAAATGCTCTAAGAAAAAAGAGACAAGGGGACTCTTCTCCCTTATTTTCAACAAGGAGAATTAAGCCTCTTATTTTTAATTTTTACTTTTCCTTATGCCAGTGTATGGTAAAGATACTCAATAGATATTGACTTAATCCACAATTAATTAATAAGTGAGTCCATGTCTTCTTCAGTTATTAAAAAAGGAAAATCATAAAGCATTTCTTTTCTAGATTTTACAGTTTACTTTGACAGAGATAAATACCAGTAAGGACGCTGCAGAGGAAAGCAGAGGGAGGCGTGGCCCAGAACAAAGGCGGGTTCTGTGCAGGGCCAGCTCACGCACGAGCACAGGGGCCTTCCCCATGTATGGTCTTTTCCTGTTACTGGTCTTGGCTTGGGGTGTGCATTTGGCTTGTATAAAATGCTGGTGGGTGGTCATGCCAAGTCCTTCTAGGTTGATGACTTGCTGGAAGAATAGAGTCACTCAATGTACTGCATGGAAGATGCGGTGTAAGTTGTAAAATGTGGCCACTGCCCCTGAGCATGGAATTCAAGGCCCCTCCATCTGCCTGTTTTTTGCCTTCTCAGCCTTAGCTCTCTCTGAATCCTAAGGAAAGGTCTCTTATAAAAATAACTATCATTGTAAACTGGAAAACCACCAGGTTCTGAAAACACAGGGGCTCAAAGAGCCAGGGGAGTGGACTTGGGGTCAGACTGAGAACCTTCCTATTGCCCGTGGTGAACTCCAGATTTGTCAGAACCCAAAGTTAACTGATTCAGCTCTCTGTCTCCAAGCAGAAGCTCATCTGAATGCTGGGTGCCTGTGAGCCCAGAAGCTTCGCAGGTTGCTGGGCAGTCACTCTGTGGACACGAGGCTGCACTTCTCCGACCCAGGACTCATGCTGCTCTTTTAAGACTGTTTCCTTCCGTTCGGTCCTTGGAAAACTGATGATCCAGGGCTGACCGGGCTCTCAGAGATGGTCCAGTCCAGGGTTTGCATTACCCATATCAAGGCACTGAGGTACAGCTGGGAGGGAGATGCTCAGGGTCTGCCAGCTGATCTCAGGGTGTGTGGACCCCTATGAAGTATGCAGCTCTGAAGAGCAACTCTGTGTATTTGAAGGCAGGAAAGAAGCTGATCCTTTAGCTTTCAACCTTTTCTTCTCCAGAGAAAAGGATCTAAATTTTCTCACCACATTACTGAGAGTTAGATTCTGAGGGTCTGACAGTGAGGACCACCACCTGGTCAGAGCTGGAGAGGCAAATAATATCTCCTCCCCCTCCATTCCCCACCTGCTATCTCACTGCGGGTCAGCCTTCTGGGTCCCGAGTCTAAACCCAGGAACAGTGCTCAGGGTCACATCATGAATTTTATCCTTTAAAGGAGGGGAGGCCACCTCTACTATTTTCCAGCTCTTGTTCTAGAGATGTGGCCTGCAGTAACCTGCAGAATTTCCCTCCAAGAGGAAAAACCCAGTGCAGGGCAGGAAGCATGGCTTTGTGAAGAGATGCATCTGGCTTAAAATCCTGGCTCTGCTGCTCCTTTGATAAGTTACTCAAGTCTCTCTGCTTGCTGGTGGTTATTTTGCAGTCATTTCCCACGAGGTGTTGTGGCAAGAATTAAATAGGGTCTTGTGTCTGTAGCATGACACTTAGCGGGTCCCCAGGAACGGCAGCCTTCTCTCCTTCTAAACCAGGGCTTTCAGAGGATAACCTCAGGTTCTGGAATGTCAAGAGACAGTGGCACCCACATGGGGAAAGTCGGGATCCAGGATCAAGCAATTCCTGAGTTTTGTTTGGTCCAAAAGAAAAATATTAAGCCTAACAATTGGCATTAGACTGAACCTCAAACCCTTCTGTACTCAAGGGCCTAAAAGGCCATAAAAAGAGAGCAAGGGAGGTAAACAAACAAGGCACATTGGATCTAGAAAACGGTAAGCAGGACGTGAAGCCAAAAGACAGGGGGAAGCAACACGAAAAAGACGTTAGGGAGAAGAAAGGGGATGGAGGCCACCTAATGAGAAGGAAGTACAGAAAAGGGAAGCTGGTTGGAAAAAGTGGGTAATAATGACCAAAAAAAAAAAAGGTTAAAAAATAAGTGAGCAGGCCAAAGAAAAGGAAGTGACCGGAGGAAGTAGGACAGGATCAGCAGTAGAGCTGGCTGGGTGTTTTTTAAAGCAGGTTCTACAAAATTCATTTTTACATGACTAAGACAGCCATGTGTACTCAAAGCTCAGCTTCTAGGTTTAGCCCAGACTCTCTCAGCTCAGCATCATTTAGTAAAACGTTGACTTAACAGAGCAGAGGGTGAGGAGGCCCAAGTATAGTTGGGGGGATGTGTGTAGTGCAGCCTGGGTTAGTGCGGTGGGACTTATGCTAATGCTTCATTCCAGCACCCATCCTTCCCCTGGCAACCCCATCTACATGGATGTCACTTACTACATGCTGCAAGGGCTTATTGCATTGGATTCTTGCACTTGATTTCTGGCCCCTCAGGGGCCAGGAGGCCAGTGTCCAGCCTGAGTGAAAGTCAAGTAGATCCCTGACAGCCCTCTGACCCCTGGGCATTGGCCCCACTCTCATCTGCTGCCAAGAGTCCTATCTTCAGGTTCCTGGCCCAGGGCTGGAACATCTCAGAGGACCTAGAAATAAAAGGTCCTGCTTGGGCTCACCTTTCCTGAAAAGGTGCCTGGATAAAACTATCAAGTTCTAGACACTTGGTGTTATTTAAGCCTTACTACAGTTCTGAAAGGAAAGTTCTGTATTTAATTCACTGCCCTGCTGAAGGGCTCCTGGGATATTTGTGATGAGAGGTCAGGGGAGGTGCAGCAAGAGCTCAGGGGAGGCCAGGATGTCTGAAACAAACAGGGGCCAGGGGGCAAGGAGGTGCCCGGTCCTCCTCTCTCCTTGCTGGGCGCCTGGCCCAGGGCTGTGATGTGTGTGCCTGTGCCCTTCTCGCCTGTCTCCTTGCTCTTCAGTGATCCAGAGACACCTTCCTGAAGATTAGTAGGAGGTCCCTGTGTATGAGACACAGTGCCAAGAGAACATTAGACCCAGCACGTGCATATTTGGCAAAAATCAAGTCAATCTCAGACTGGGGCATGTGAAGAGCTCCAGACGGCAAGTCTTAGGACAGACAGATGGAATCACTGACTGACTGTGAAAGATTCCCCGTGTCCCCCCTTGCCCTGCAGATGTCCCCAACCCACCACTCTGCACTCAGCCCCCAAGTGTGGAAGGACAGGGGCAGGAAGGGTGGTGATGGGGAACAAATGAGACAGGAATCACGGACATCCCACTGTGTCCTCGTGCGGCCCCTCCCTATCTCTGGCACCAAGGTGCCCTTGCCTCGCTGGGGCTGCCCTTGACCTGCGGGTGTTTGCCAGGTGCCCTCTCCGGGAGCAATGCTGCAGGATCACTGGGCGGAAGGCACTCTAGCCAGGTAGGAATGCGGGGGTGAGAATCAGGGAAGGGGGCAGCGTCATCCTGGCAGACGTCTTTCCTTTTCTATGACTACAGAACCCAGGACTTTTTGTTATTGTTAATAATTATTATTGAGAAGAAGAAACCTAGCCCTGGCAGAGGGGGCCTTCTCTGCTCTCGTCTTTCAGGTTTTACTCCTGGCACTGGCTGTGGAATTTTGGAATACTTGGAATTTTGAGGTTCAGGGAATTCAGAGAACTTGGTCGCACAGTGTATTGGGAGAAAGGGAAAATTCCTGGGTGACAGTTGGGTCACTCCAGCTGACATGTTTCTAGAAGTGGGTGGGCAGATTTGACTGAGAAAGTCTTGGGCTCTCGCAGCAATGGTGGGAAAGAAAGATTCATTTTGTGGCTGCACTTCTTTTAACAAAACTCTCCCCTAAAAGGACGGACTGTGGTAAAGAAATGAAAATAATTAGAAGTGAAAAGTCAAAAGAAAGAATTAAACAATGTTGAATTTCCAAGTGATTCTGAGGTGTGGCTTTTCTAGCAGCTTTTCCTCCTGAGACCATCCCTCCCACCTGCTTTGCAATAACAGTTTAATGAACAGTCTGAAACAAATCTTAAGTACAAACACAGGCATCAAAAACTATGCTCTGAGGATGAAGCAGCTTCTAATTTGTGGGAAAAGGATTAAATATTTCTGTTTTCTGAAAAGAGTTTATTTTGTATTTTGTTTTCTATTAAAATGTGTTTAGTTTCCAAAAAAAAAAAAAATCAAGTCAATCTAAAAGCAGCAAGTTCCTGGGCTTTAGGACTGAATACAGGCCCCGAAGAGACATAAAATGACTTTTATTGTCCTTGGACTCCTCTCTAGGTCAACACTGCCAGCTCCTGACACTGGGGGGAGGAGGAGGAGGAAGAGGGGAGCCAGCCCCAGCATCCCCAACAAGGACTTGACTGTTTGCTATCCTACAAGCTGCAAGTCCAGGAAGACGGGCTCCTGCTGCAAGCCACTTGCACCACACGACTGCTCCCTGCCTCCCCACATTTCAGCTGAGCATCTGACATCTCTGTCACTTAAAAATGGTTGAACATCAGCCACTTTATACGGTTCAACTTAAATTTTATTGATTAAGGTCATGGCTAGAGGATCCTCTCTGAGAAAAGGGCATTGTAGCCAAGAGCAAAGAGCACACACTTTCCTGGGGCTGAGGACTCCATCCCAGCCTGAGATGGCCCAGGTCAGAAGGCCTTGGGCCACTTCGCCAGCAGGCTGGGTGAGACAGAGAAGTAGATCAGCATACCAAGCTGAGGCTGGGAAGGGAGAAGCAAAGGGTGGGTCCTCCCTTTGGCAGAGACACCATCTTGGTACAACCAGCATGAAAAGGGTGTAGCAAGGTGTGGAAACTCCCTTGGTTAGAGAAGTATGAGCTTTGGTTTTAGCTGTGCTGGGAGACAGGCAGTGACAAGCAGAAGGTGTGTGCTGAGGTTTCTGAGAGCCTGTCTCGTGGTATCACAAGGAAGAGGAGGGGCCCCAGAGGTCCATCCATCTGCAAAAGGACTCCCCTTGCAGACTCTGGAGTGAGTCCTGGCTGGGAGAAGGGAGGATGGGCATGTGTCACTTCCCAAACTGAGAAATGTCTTGCCTTTCCATTCCTGCCCAGAAAGAAACAGGAGAAGAACAGTAGGGGAGGGTAGGCCACACTGAAGTGCAGGACTGGTAGTTATTATTAGCCCCTGGAACCCGAGCCCACAGGCTAACTGAGCCCGCCCTCCGTCTGGGATCCATTGGCCCCTTCATGACTGCAGAGGTCTGGATGATGCTGGCACACCCTCTGCACTTGTGGGATGACTGACCATCCCAGTTGACTTAGAATTTAGGGGTTTCCGAAATGGGAGGCTTTCGGTGCTAAAACCAGAAGAGTCCTGGCCAAATCAAGGCAAGGTAATCACCCTAGAGTGTCTGACTCTAGGATTATTCCTTAAGGAAGGAATAACAATCCTTAAGGATTATTCATTAAGGAAGAGAAAGACTTGGTTCATAGAGGAAGAGGAAAAGAAATGGCTCGCAAAAACAAAGACAGGTCTCTGGGTGCAGGTCTGCCCAGGGCTCTGCGACATCTGAGACCTCTCTCTTCAGTCTTCAAGCAGGAGAAACAAGAGTCCAGAGGGTAGAGAGGTGGAAGAAAGGAAGGGGGTGGAGAATGGCACTGGGGAAGTTTGAAATGGAAGTGTGAATTATGGCACCAGTTCAGCTGGTAAAGAATCCGCCTGCAATGCAGGAGACCCCAGTTTGATTCCTGGGTTGGAAAGATCCCCTGAAGAGGGTTAGGCTACCCATGCCAGTATTCCTGGGCTTCCCTGGTGGCTCAGTTGGTAAAGAATCTGCCTGCAATGCGAGAGACCTGGGTTTGATCCCTGGGTTGGGAAGAACCCCTGGAGGAGGGCATGGCAACCCACTCCAATATTCTTGCCTGGAGAATCCCCATGGACAGAGGATATATGGCAGGCTATAGTCTATGGGGTTGCAAAGAGCAGGACATGACTGAGCAACTAATACACACACCACCCCATCCCTCTCCTCCTTGCTTGCTCATGGTCCTCTCTCACCCATCCACACCCTGGTTAAGCTGGCTACCTTTCAGATAGACTTTTGAAAATCAAAGAAAAAAATATCTGTCTCAAGCTTCAAAAGACTGACGTTCAAATGCTAACTGAGCCATTTACTGTGTCATTTCTGGCAAGTCACTGAGCATCTCAGAGCCTGGTTTCCTCTCTGCCAGAGGGGTCTGTTATAGCCTCCATCACAGAGATTAAATAAGACCGCACACAGGACACTGGGAGATGCACTGGTCAGACACCCAACCAAAAGCTTGTTTCGTCTGCCTTTGTACGTAAGGAGTGGAACTACAACTTTGTTTCTCTGAGAACTCATGCCATTACTTGTCTTCCTTTCTCATCCAGGTGCTCACCATGCACACCACCCTCCCTGAATCAACTTCAGAAAACTTGGAGTATTATGACCTTGCAGAAGCCTGTGATATGGGGGACATCGTGGCCTTGGGAACTGTCTTCGTGGTCATACTCTACTCCCTCGTCTTTGCCTTTGGCCTGGTGGGAAATTTGCTGGTGGTGTTTGCCCTCATCAACAGCCAGAGGTCCAAAAGTATTACTGACATTTACCTCCTGAACCTGGCCTTGTCTGATCTGCTCTTTGTAGCCACCTTGCCCTTCTGGACTCACTATATGATAAATGAGCAAGGCCTTCACCACGCCACGTGCAAACTCATCACTGCCTTCTTCTTCATTGGGTTTTTTGGAGGCATATTCTTCATCACCGTTATCAGCGTCGACAGGTTCCTGGCCATTGTGCTAGCTGCCAACTCCATGAGCAACAGGACCGTGCAGCATGGTGTCACCACCAGCCTCGGCGTCTGGGCAGCTGCCATCTTGGTGGCCACACCGCAGTTCATGTTCACCAAAGAGAAAGAGAACGAATGCTTTGGCGACTACCCTGAGATCCTGCAGGAAATCTGGCCTGTGATCCTCAACACGGAAATAAATTTTCTTGGCTTCCTGCTCCCCCTGCTCATTATGAGTTACTGTTACTTCAGAATCATGCGGACATTGTTTTCCTGCAAGAACCACAAGAAAGCTAAAGCCATCAGGCTGATCTTTCTGGTGGTCGTCGTTTTTTTCCTCTTCTGGACACCCTATAATGTCATGATTTTCTTACAGACACTCAATCTCTATGACTTCTTTCCCAAATGTGACGTGAAGAGAGAGCTGAAGTTGGCCATCAGTGTGACAGAGACAATTGCATTTAGCCACTGTTGCCTCAATCCCCTTATCTATGCATTTGCTGGAGAGAAGTTCAGACGATACCTTTACCGTCTGTACAGGAAATGCCTGGCTGTCCTGTGTTGCCATCCTGACCACCTCAGTTTCTCTTCATCTCTGTCTGAATCACAAAGGAGCAGGCGGGAAAGTGTTCTGAGCAGCAATTTTACTCATTACACCAGCGATGGAGATGCGTCCATCCTTCTCTGAAGGGATCCCAAAGCTGTGTCCCTCCAGCAAGGCTGGAGTTTCTGAGTTGACACTGAATAATGAGGATAGATTTGAAAACTTCTTACATGCAAGAAACAATGAATCCAAAGCTCCCAAAACAATCCTAAAGTATTTTCAAGACTTGTGCTCAAAATTTGAATGATAAAGAGTAGACATGGCTCTTACTGCCAATGTCAGGACTTCCTTGCTTATAAATGACCGAAATTCAACTCAGACTAACTTAGCCTGAAAAGAGGCAGTAACATTCACCTTATAGCATGGGCAATGGGTGGTGAGTCCTCAGTGAGAGAAAACTAGAGACTGAGTCTAACTAGCATGTCCTCTGACTCTCAATTCTCTGAGTGGTAAGAGAGATCCCAGACTCACATAACACATCTTTGTCATCCGAGAGGGAGTGAGACCCATCCCCCTCTGAGGCCAAGGTTGAAATCCCCAGGGAAGGGCTCTGATTGGCCAAGTTTGTATCAGATCTTCATCCCTGGACCACGAGATGGTATCCACAGGGAAGAGGTAGACAAGATGGCAGCTTCCATTCCAATATTGTGGTTGGAGATGCAGGAAGATGTATTTCCAAAGAGCTGAAGGTGTGGGCGCTTCTTTGATCAGACTGAACAAGAGTTGCCCACCAACTGTCCTGGGTGTCTGGCCCAGCCTCCCTCCTGATCATACTGGCCAGCACACAATGTCAGACTCTTCTTCATTAAACCCTCTCTGTCATATCCCCAAACCTACAAAGGTTCCCCTAGCGTACATTGTATCAAGTCCAAACTCAAATGCCTGGCCTCCAAGATGTTCCATCATGCAGTCCCAATAACAGATTCCCCAGCGCCTTCTTTTCTCAAAGGACTCCAGCTCCCGCCTCAGGCAGGTCTCTTCCATCTGGTCACATGCATCACCACCTGATCCAGAACCCAGGGGAATAAACAGAAAAGAAACACTGGCCCAAACTGAGAAGGCATGGTTTCTAATCTCAACTCTATCACTTATCCACTGGATAACTGGGGGCCAACTGAGCTTAGTTTCCTCATCTGTAGAATGGAAATTATAACTCTTTTCATGTAGGAAGCATGCAGCATAAGGAGCCAGCCTCCAGCTCTCACAGATTCCAACCCTCCTGCCAGGTTCCCAGACTTCAGCCTTTCCCCCACCCGGCGCCATGCTTAAGTAGTGCTGTTGACAGAGCTTGGAAAGGCCTCACAGGTTCTGCTTGTGATGCAGCCCTTGACACGGAGAAGGCTGCCTCCCACAGTAGTGCTCAATGGACACTCCTAGATATACAGATTGATAGGCTTTCCTGACTCAGTCCTCCCAGGCTGCCTGGACCATTTCCTCCCAATCAACTGGTGACAACCCTATATGGAGAGAACCTCATCATTCATGCCACTGCCAACCTGAACAGCCCGAGTCCCTGGAACAGCTTTCCCTTTCTCAGTTAATGTTTGAGATGGTCTGAAACTTTAAAGCTTGAAAAACAATTGTGATGATGCTAAAGAAAATATCACCTATAATCTAATCACGCAATATCTTCATGTGCCCACTGGACCTTGTTCACAGCCTCACATGTTTCAAGTTGCAGTCATAGTGTACAGTTCTGCAGTACATAGTGTACAGTGGACAGTTCTATAATCTGCTTTTTTTCTCTCTCTCTTAACATTAGGCCACAGATAACGCTCTGTCTCTGCACAGTTTTGTAATGATCATTTTAGAAGACTCAGCCAGGTTGTGTACTCACTGAAGGCATCTGACTCATTGCTGTATTTCTCATGCCTTGGAAGTCAATGTATTTGTTTACCCAATGACAGAATGAATTACATTCCATTAAGATCATGTACTGCAACTTATCCTTACCCTGTTAATAAGCACTTCATGTGTTTCTAATATTTAACAAATACATATTTTATGGCACTTTTCTGTGTAATTTCCTTTCTCCCCTTCAATTACTTCGTTTGGATAAATTCCTTCCCATGGGGCTAACTGAGCCAAAGAGCATGGGTACTTCTTAGCCTTTGACACATACATATGGGACTAATAAACTGCAAAACCTTTATTGAGTACGTATTATATATAACACGTGAGCTCAGATCCAGAGCTGTTCCAAAGATGAGTGTGATAAGGCCGCTGCCCTCAATGCTTAAGAGGCGTTCAATGTTTAAATGCAGAACTCAGAAGTTTAAAAAAAAAAAGCATACTCTTACATTATTTGGTAACACAAGAACAAGGACACCTGACCTGAGTCATTAAGGATCTTAAGACCCTAATCTTAGAACATCTTACCTGAGTCTTAAGATCTTGAGATTTTAGGAGAAAAGTCTGAGAACAGTGAAAGGCATTGGGAACAGAGTATGTGGTGGGATGCTGCTGGAGCTCTGGCTCAGACAACCAATGTAAGAGGGTGTTCTCAGGGTGTTCACAGTTTCATCCCTTATCACCTGATCCTTGTCCCAACTGTTGAATCATGAAGTTTTTCATTAAAAATTTAACTTATTAGTGGACTCCTAAGAAAAGAGGAAAAAAATTCTTTTGTCTTGAGGAACAAAGAAGAGAGAAAACACTTTTATTTCTAGAAGACAATTAGATTTGTATCATAAGAAATGTTCATTCATTTTACTAAGACAGAATAGGGAGAAAATTAGGAAGGTCATTGAAAAGCCCTAAATAGCTGTGATGCTGGTGTCTAAGGAAAGGAAGGCACATCTGAAAAGGACAGTTGACCCTAAGAGCACGGCTGAATCAGATCCACCACGGCTGCTGGGCTCTGGGCTTCCCCAAAGCAGAAGGGAACTCCAAACACAGATAGACGTCTGTGACTGTGTCCCAGCAGACTGACTCTGTGACCCTGGGCAAGGTATTTGACATCTCTAAGGTTCAGTTTCCTCAGCTGGCAAATAAGAATAAAAACAGTGCCCACTTCCTGGAAAGATGATGAGGATTTAGTAAGATTACCTTCCCAAAGCTCACAACACAGGCTTGGAAAGCAAGGTCAGACAAATGGTGGCAACTACTTTCTTTTATTATTATTATTATCAGATTGGATCTTTCCCAGTGAGGAAACTCATACTACGTTGCCCATGCCATCTTGCTTTTTCCCAGAATCACAGAAGGGTGGGTGGTCAGAAATTGTTGGGTACAAACCCACACTTTGCAGGTTAGAGAAAGGATGTCCAGAGAGGGCCAGAGACTGGCCCAAGACCAAACAGTGAGTTAATCAAAGAGGTAGATCCCTTAAGTCTCGGTTTACTGACTTCCTCCTCCTAATACAAATTTAGACCAATCCTGTGGTGACTACAGTTAACAATACTGTGTTGTATATTTGTATATTTGAAAGTTGCTTAAACAGTTGATTTTAATATTTGAGAAACTTTTTCTTCTTTATTTATTTATTTTATGTCTTAGACCAGGCTGTGCATGGCATACAGGATCTTAGTTCCCTGACCAGGGATCAAACCCGTGCCCCCTGCATTGGGAGCGCAGAGTCTTAACCAATGGACTGTCAGGGAAGTTCCTAAGAGAGTAGATTTTAAAAGTTCTCACCACACACAAAAAAATTGTTAACTATGTGAAGTGATAGATGTGTTAATTACCCTTATTTCATAATCACTTTACAATATATACATATATAAGTATACATAGAAAACCATAAAGACTTCATCAAAAAATTGTGAGAATTAATAAACAAATTCAGTAAAATTGCAGGACACAAAATCGAAACACAGAAATCTGTTGTAATTCTTTCCACTAATGATAAACTATCTGGAAGAGAAATTAAGAAAATAATTCCATTAATAATTACATCAAAAAGAATATAATACCTAGGAATAAATTTACAATAGCCCAGATATGAAGGGGGTGACAGAGGATGAGATGGTTGGATGGCATAACTGACTCATGCACATGAGTTTGAGTAAGCTCTGGAGACAGTGAAAGAAAGGAAAGCCTGGGCTGCCATTGTCCATGCAGTCAGAAAGAGTCAGACACGACCTCGCGACTGAAAAGCAACATGCTCTTAAAACGACCATTTGAGGAAGAAGGTGGCTTCCCAGGAGCTTTGCTACCAAGACAGATGGAGAACACATGTTTTTGGTTACTGAGAAGAGCTATCATCTCTTATAATCCACTGCATCTGGCAGGCTTTCCATAATCGCTCTCTGCAACACTGTCCCTGAGCACCCAGGAGGAGAATTCTCTTCTGGCCTCAAAAAGCCAACAACCACACCTGGAAACTTGGCAACCCAACTCTGAAAGGCCCACCTTGGGTACCACTTCAGCCCTAGATAAAGTCCCATTAGTGCCCTCAAAATTGGGGCAGTCTGTCCCAACTCAGTAGCAAAAAGCAAATTTTCTTTTCTACCTGCATCTCATTCTCCAGGCCCATGAGGACCACTTCAGTTTCAACATGACTGTAATATTGTTTGCTTAACTTGCTGAGTTGGCAACCACATTCTGAGCTACCCAAGACCAAGTGAGAGGAGTAGGTGTTCACAAGTGTGGAAATAGCCCATCTCTCTTCAAGAGGCCCTCTGTCTTGAGGAGGGTTGAGATGTTTTCTTGAGGATGCATGGTGCCACGTTTGTTTCTGCTATGTGACACATGCCGCTGGGCAACAGCCAAAGTTCCTCCCAGAGTTACATCCTAGACATCTCTAGAAACTGCAAAACACACTCGGCAGAAGAACGACTCTTTTACCCCATATTTTCTCATTTATTTAGGCAGATCCAAAAAAAGTTTTACTTCACATTTCTTTGACTAATGAGAAAGGCTGTTCAATTTTTAATGTGCTTGCTTTATACTCTTTGTCTTTTCCTGATTATCAAAGAGATGGACAATCAGAAAATACAAAGAATAAAGAGGTGTATACAATTTTTACATTACACAACATTCCCACCTCCTACAGATCAAACATTGTATAACACTGAGGTAGGTTCTACCATGTCCTTCTCTGCAGATACAATTTTTTAAATAAAAGCTTTGAGACCATAACATACATACAGTTTTAGATATTTTTTCCACTTAACATTATAGCATTAACATTTTCCCATGTATTAAACTCAATCATGATTTTAATGATTACACAGAAGTCCACATAGCCTTTATCTAGGCAAGCCTCTACTGACGGGCGTGAATGTATAAGGAAAAGCATGGATTCCTCCCCCTCCTGTGTAGGAAAAATCCAGCTCTTCCCCACTATGTTTCTCTACTGTGCATCTCCTCTAGTACTTACACAGAACACTTCATTTCTGACACTTCTGATCACCAAATATATGTGGTGTTTTCTCCACATCTCTGTGACACCAACTGGGTATCTTACACTTTACTGAATAACTTAATTCTGACACTATTTACCTAGAGGTCCCACGGGTTAAGCGCTCGGTCCCACAAGACCTCTCCACTCCATTCAGAGGCCGATCACAAGCAGTAGGTCTCCAGGTTACCCACGAGTTCTGTCTCAGTTGACTGAATCAGAGGTTCCCACAGTCCCTCCTCAGGTTGGATTAAGTTGCTGGAGTAGCTCACAGAACTCAGAAAACACTTCTTTATGTTTACCAGTTTATTAAAGAATGTGACGAAGGATACAGAGGAACAGTCAGATGAAGATGTACAAGGGCAAGGGCCTGAGAGGGTCCCTAGTGCAGGAGTTCTGTTTCTGTGGAGTTGGGCTGTGTCACCCTTCTGGTACATGGATGTGTTCACCAATCCAGAAGCTCCCTGAACCCCATACTCCCGGGAATTTGTGGAAGCTTCTTTACTTTGCATGATCAATTATTAACTCCATTTCTTTTCCAGTCCCCCTCCTCTCTCTGGAGGATAGGAGGTAGAGCTGAAAATTTCAAGCACCAAATCAAGCAAATTCTAAGGCTGGTCTTCAATGACCACCCAGCAGCCACTCAGAGTGTCTCACTAAATAAAAGATGCTCCTGGTGTTCTTATCACTTAGGAAATTATAAAGGGTTCAGGAGCTCTGTGCCCAAACCTAGACAGTATATTAAAAAGCAGAGACATTACTTTGCAGACAAAGGTCCATCTAGTCAAAGCTATGTTTTTTCCAGTAGTTATGTATGGATGTGAGAGTTGGACTATAAAGAAAGCTGAGCACTGGAGAATTGATGCTTTTGAACTGTGGTGTTAGAGAAGACTCTTGAGAGTCCCTTGGACTGCAAGGAGATCCAACCAGTCCATCCTAAAGGAGACCAGTCCTGGGTGTTCATTGGAAGGACTAATGCTGAAGCTGAAGCTCCAATGCTTTGGCCACCTGATGTGAAGAACTGACTCATTGGAAGAGACCCTGATGCTGGGAAAGACTGAAGGCAGGAAGAAAAGGAGACGACAGAGGATGAGATGGTTGGATGGCATCACTGACTCAATGGACACGAGTTTGAGCAAGCTCCGGGAGCTGGTGATGGACAGGGAGGCCTGGCGTCCTGCAGTCCATGGGGTTGCAAAGAGTCAGATACGACTGAGCGACTGAACTGAACTGAATCAAACTCCCAAGGCGATAGAAATAAAAGTATAAGTAAGCAAATGGAACCTAATCAAATGTATAAGCTTTTTCACAGTAAAGGAACCCACAAAAAAAAGGCAGCTTACAGGATGGGAGAAAGTATTGGCAAATGATGTGACCAACAAGGGCTTAATTAATTTCTGAAATAGACAAACAGCTTACACAATTCAATGACAAAACAAACAACCCAACTGAAAAATGGGCAGAAGACCTCAACAGACCTAACTGCTCAACATTGCCAATTATCAGAGAAATGCAAATGAGAAATGTAAATCAAAAATACAATGAGGTATCACCTCACACTGGTCAGAATGGCCATCAGTGATATCTCTTTAACAAATGCTGGAGAGGGTGTGGAGAAAAGGGAACCCTTCTACACTGTTAGTAGGAATGTAAGTTAGTAGAGCCACCATGGAAAACAGTGTGGAGGTTCTTCAGAAAACCAAAAGCCGAGCTGCCATACGGTCCAGCACGGAGTAGGTATGGCAACCCACGCCAGTCTTCTTGCCAGGAAAATTCCAGGCAGAGGAGCCTGGCAGGCTACAGTCCATTGGGTTGCAAAGAGGAGGAGCCCCAACGGCTAAGCACACACACACACATTATCCAGCAATCCCATTCCTGGGCACATAGCCAGAGAACACTCTAATCCAAAAAGATACATACACCCCTCCCTATGTTCATTACAGCACTATTCACAATAGTCAAGACATGGAGACAACCCAACTGTCCATCAACAGAGGAATAGATAGACAAGGGAATACTACTCGGCCATTAGAAAGAATGAAATCACGCCACGTGCAGCAACAGGGATGCAACTAGAAATTAGCATACTAAGGAGAGTAAATTAGAAAGAGAAGGACAAATACCATGTCATATCCCTTACACATGGAATCTAAAATATGACACAAACGAACCTACCTATGAAACAGAAACAGAATCAGGGACACAGAGCAGACTGGTGGTTGCCGAGGGGGTGGAGGCTGCAGGAGATGGACTGGGAGACTGGGTCAGCAGATGCAAGCTATCACACACGGAAGGGCGAACAGCAAGGCCTCACCGCACAGCGCAGAGAACTCTGTTCACTACTCCATGATGAACCGAAATGGAAACGCATATTTAAAAAAGGATGTGTACATAGGTACAACTGAATCACTTTGCTGTAGAGCAGATTCACACAACATTGTAAATCAACTATTGTTTAATTAAAAGCCAAATACACAAAAGTGACCGATAACATCACAAAAGAAGTTATTTTAAGGAAACAGAGATGACTTAGCATTTGAGTTAAGGAGAGGCCATCTGAGACCTGCAAAGTCTACTGGAAGGGGTCATAGGAAGTTATTGCTGAATGGGTATAGAGTTTCAGTGTTGCAAGAGTTATGGGGAGGGATGGTGGTGACAGTGTATAACCCGTATGAGTGTATTTAATATTTCTGATGTGTACACCTAAAATTTAAGATAGTAAATTTTATGTATATTTTGCCACAATTTTAAAATTAGGGGGAAAAAATCCCAACAAAATCTAGGAAGAGAAGAAGGTAATGACACTCTAAGAAGGGAAGGGTGTCTTGGAGGGAGAAGAAATAGGGATGAACTGGGTACCCCTGAAGTCCTTCTGTAATTTGAACGCTTAAAATATTGACTTCTATATGAGATATAAACAATCTGCAAGAGGCAACAAAGAAAGAATTAATTCAAGGTTTAGCACAGTTGGTTGCAGGAAGGTTGACTTTCAATGCATCCATTATCATTTTGGATACACTGGGATGCAGCCATCTCAATATAATGTAGAGCTCGGTACTTGCAAAATGAAAGAAAGAAAGAAAGAAAAAAACAAACATAAGCAACCTTATTTAAATCTTCATGTGTATACCTATGGCTGTTTCTTGTTGATGTTTGACAAAAAACAACAAAATTCTGTAAAGCAATTATCCTTCAACTAAAAAATAATTAAATTGGAAAAGAAAAAAAAAATTCTCCAATGAATTCTTTCTGGGTTGCATCTCACAAATTATTTATATCTTATATGGCAGTGAATTGATTAGAAATCCATACCACAATAACTTGCAGACACTCTGGATCTTAGGCTTTGGCTAGCAAAGGTGGTGCTCCAATCAGTCAGGGAACTCCGTTAGTACAACCCTAAGGACTCCTTGGCCTATCCAGGCAGCACTGTTTGGGGGTAAGAGGATGCCCGGCTGCCAAGGTGAGAAGCCTAATAACAAAAGGCTAATTAACACTTCTGTCGTTTAAAGTGCCTATTTCAAAAGTGCCTATTACTCCACTGAGAAGTAGAAAAGAGTTTCCACAGGTTCCCACGACCACATCTTCCACCGACCTGCAGATGTGCCATGTACTCTTCCTTTCCTCCAGGTAAGAATCATCCCTGCCCTTATCTAAAGCCAAACTCTTCACTTGTGTAAGAGATCCCTTCCCTCCTGCTTCCCCAAGGAGTGTCTTCCTGCATTTGTCTTGTTTCTCCCGCACAGTGAATCTCTTCTCTCTGCTGGATGATACCAGGAGGCCAGATACCTCTCACTTTTAGAGCCCTCCTCTTGATTCCATATCTCCTCCAGCTCTTGTCTCAAATCTCTTCTCCACTCAGAGATACTTAAGAGTTGTTTCCTGTTCCCTGGACCTTATTCTCTCCTTACCTTTCTTCTTCCCACCCCTTTAGACACACGCTTGTCAAAATCACCAACGCTCTCCATGTGGCTCAATCCTATGGGCCACAGTCAGGCCCCACCTTATCAACCCACCAGAGCATTTGACAACATAGATCGCTTCCTCCTCCATTTGGCGCTGGAGATACCACTCTCTCTCCCCCAGTTCTCTGACCACCTCACTGCCTTTTCTTTCACAGTCTCCTTCACTGGTTCTTTCCACCTCCCTGGCCTCAAAACATCAAGGTCCCCAAGGTTAAGTCCCCAGATCTCTTCTGTTCTCTATCTACATTCACTCCCCTGGAGATCTCAGTTCATTGCAAAGCTTTGGACACCATCTCTCCACACTGATGATGCCCAAACATTTTCCTCCAGCCCAGACTCCTCCCGAGGCCAGATGTGAACATTCAATTTCATAACAGCTTCCCTTGGACAACAGTTCTTCCAGCATCACTGCAAAGCCATGCACTCTTCACTGTCGCAGGAAAGGACAACTCCCTTCTTCCAGTTGCTCTGGCAGAAAGCTCAGAGTCATCCTGGATGCCCCTCTTTCCAACACACCAGCAAGTCCCAGACAGACAGCACCTTCTGCAAAACCGACACTGCAGATTTCTCCCCATCACTTCCCCCACTGTCCTCCATCCAACGTATTACCTTCCTTCTCCCAGACAACTCCACACTCCTCTCTGTTTCTACTCCATGGTCCATTCCTTACACCACATCCCGGGGATTCCTCTTAATATCCAATCAGATTATGTCCCTTCTCCTCTCACGACTACCCAGTGGCTCCCACCTCCCCACTAACTCCCCAAACTATCTACTGGGAGGTTATTAAAAGACATCGAATATAGTGCCTTGTGTTACGCGTTAGGTTCTTGTATCTATTTTATATATAGTAGAGTGCATAGCCAGATGTTTTTTAACCTGCAAATCAAGAAAATAACTCTTAGCTACAATATATTTATCAAGGTCATTAATGTAAATTGCTCAGAGGGAGCAGAAATGACACTGCATTAATCCGTCATTACTCAGAGTTAACAGACAGATGCTCACAGGCTGGGGAAAATCATAGGCAGCTGATGCCAATGCCAATTCTTTGGAGTTTTTATCACATTTGACTTGGCTACTTCCTAAAGGCATCCAGGTATATTACCCAAAGAGGTATGAACCGGTAAGACGGTACCAGATCCTTAGAGGAGGAGGATTTTTGAAATGCTTGGTCTGGAGATGGTACAACGGCAGCAGTGAAGAAGGTGGATTGTGTCTGAAGTCTCCTGTGCCTTCACCAGCAAAAGAGGAGAGCAGAAAACACTATGTACAGACTCCAGATACGACATCAGAGCAAATTCAGGAGGCATAAGGAGCCCAGGTCATCTTTCGGGAAAGTTCTATTTGTCGCCCTGGTCACTTTGGTCACTCCAGGCTAACAGAACACCTGCCAGACTCCCCCTCCTTCCAAGTATTACAGATGTCCAGTCACAGGGCCTGGCATCTCTGACTTCACGGAGTCTCCAATGATGCCAGAAGGATGCCAAGGATGCCAGAAGGATGCCAAGGCCATCTTGCTACTCTCTTGTCTGTGAAGATCCACCCTCCTCCCTAATGAACCTGGACTTGGAGGTTAGGCACTTTCTATTCTGAGAGTGTTGGTTTTTGGATATTACTTAACTGCTTTGGGCCTTAGTTTATTCATCAAAAAAAATGGGGTGGTGATAGCTATATTCAGAGGAGAAAAGAGACCGTGGTAAAAGTAGCTGTGATGGTTTCTAGCACAAGGCAGGGCCTCAAGCCAGGCTCACAACCCTTGTCCTCTGCTGCCCCAAAGTTTATTTATTCATTTATTTAACTTTTGGCTGCGCTGGGTCTTCGCTGCTGTGCAGGCTTCTCTCGTTGCGGCAAGCAGGGGCTACTCTCTACTTGAGGTGCAAGGGCTTCTCACTGCGGTGGCTTCTCTTGTGGAGCATGGGTTCTAGGGTGCTCAGGCTTCAGTAATTGTGGCTCCTGGGTTCTAGAGCACAGGCTCAATAGTTGTGGTGCATGGGTTTAGTTGCTCCATGGCATCCGGGATCTTCCCAGATCAGGGATGGAACCCGGGTCTCCTGCACTGGCAGATGGATTCTTTACCACTGAGCCACCAGGGAAGCCCTGCGTAAACGTTTAAAGTCCCCTTCTCCCAAACCCCACTGGCCTTAACATCACTGTCTAGAAACTTGCTCATGTGCCCCTCAGTTCTCTTCCCTCTTCATTAGTAGAAAGGGGTGAAGATGCATTACCTTGAGACCTCACATGCACAGGTACTCCAAGTAACCCATGGTGATTCCCAAAGTGCCAGAGCCACTTATGCAGCTTTAGACCCACTGTGGGACCTACATGGGACCTGAAGTTTCACATGCATCTTCATGAATCCAGTTTTGTTTATCAAAATATGAAGGGTGGAGAGGGTGAGGATGCAAGAGATGTTATTCTGCTCTGTAGGTAACATGAGCGAATCCTTGGAAATATATGACTTCTGTGTTCAGTGACATATGCTGCATGATGTCAGCAGCTGCTATTCAGCATGTGAAAAATATTAATCAAGTAGGAAAGGTTTATGGGCTTCTCTGGTGACTCAGATGGTAAAGAATCCACCTGCAATGCAGGAGATGGATTCCATCCCTGGATTGGGAAGATGCCCTGGAGGAGGGCAGGGCAACCACTCCAGTATTCTTGCCTGGAGAATCCCTAAGAATGGGAGCCTGGTGAGCTACGGTCCATGGGGTCGCAAAGAGTTGGACATGACTGAGTGACAAAGCATAGCATAGCACCTAGGAAAGGTTTACTGTGGTAAAATGAATAGAGCAAGAAAAATAGTGATCAACTGGTTAAAAAATGGGCAAAGGACCTGAATAGACGTTGTTTCAAAGAAGACATACAAATGGCCAAGTACATGAAAAGGCTCATCACCAGGGAAATGCAAATCAAAGCCACAATGAGATATCACTGGACATATGTTAAAATGGTTATTGTCAATAGACAAGAGATTAGGTGCTAGCAAGGATATGGAGAAAGGGAACCTTTTTGTACTGTTGGTGGTAAAAGAAAATGGTATGAAGGTTCCTCAAAAAATTAACAATAGAACCACCATATGATCCAGCAATTCCACTTCTGGATATATATGCAAAAGAAATCAGTATCTTGAAGAAATATGTGCACCTCCATGCTCACTGCAGCCTTATCTACAACAGCCAAGGCAGGGAACCAACCAAGGGACCATAGGTGGATGAATGTATAAAGAAGATGTGGCATGTGTGTTCAATTTAATATTCTTCCACCTTAAAAAAGAAGGAAATCCAACATCTGCAACAATACGGATGAACCTTGAGGATATTATGCCAAGTGAAGTAAGTCAAACCAGAGGAAGACAAGTACTGTGTGATCTCAGCTATATGTGGAATCTTAAAAGGCTGAACTCATAGAAACAGAGAGTAGAATGGTGGCTGCCACGGCCTGATGGGTAGGGAAATGGGGAGACGCTGGTCAAAGTGCACAGGCTTCCGGCTATGAGTAAGTTCTAAGGATCTAATGTACAGCCTACTGATGAGAGTGAACACTGCATTGTATACTGGAGACCTACCAAGAGAACAGACCTTAAATGTTCTCACCACACACGCAAAGGTAATTATGTGAGGCGATGGATGGGTTAACTAACCTTACTATGGTAATCATTTTGCAAATACATATGGGTATCAAATTATCATGCTGAATACTGCAAACTTGCACAATGTTATATGTAGATTATATCTCAATAAAGCTAGGGGATAAAAGAAAAACAGTGACCAAGTTCCCACTGACAAACGATTGACATGTGGCTGACCAGGATGCATCGTGAAGTTGTGAGTGTGTGTGTGTGTGTGGTGCTAAGTTGCTTCAGTTGTGGAAGTAGCTATAGTTAGTTTGACACTGTGTACTATATTTAAACATATCTAAAGAAGTATATGCACTTCTATATTTATGATCATTTTTTTTGAGGATGGACCACTTGCATGAATTAAATTTATCTCTTAAATCAAAAACCACAATTTGCTACCTTTTTCTTCCCTAGTAACAGGAGGGTGAAGAAGGACGGCATGACCTATCAGGGAGCTGCCTCTGTGCAGAGGTTCCTGGGCCCCGAGATGTGAAAGGTGTGGAGAAGGGAAAACAGGCGTCAGGCCCCAGTGCTTCCAGATAACCTGCCAGACCCTCTCAGGAGCAAGACCACTTGCCCAGATCCTGAAGGAAGCAAGGCTGGTCTGTGTGAAGCCTCAGAGCTCATTCCTGACAAGCCCTGGAAGACATGGACGCCTGGAAGCGGTTGATGATGTCTGGCTGACATGGGGAATGCCATCAGAGAGCAGTCTTGTCCCTGACACCTGGGAGGTGCCCCTGTGACTCCAGAAAGCCATAGGAAGATGCCACCCTCCCCCAGGGCACCTGGGGCACCAGACCACTGAGGGTTGGTGTCGTTAGTTCTCGTGTGTTCCCTAGGGTCTCTGGGCTACGCTAGCCAAGTGACCGTGAGTTCATCTCTGAACGTGACTTGGGATCGGCTGCCCCGTGAGTGAGATGGTAAGAGCAGTGCGGTGGTTTAGCGGGTGGGTTCAGGTCTCAGCTCTGCCACATACTAGCTGCAAAACTTGAAGCAATTCACTGTACCTTTTTGTGCCTTGGTTTTCTCGGGTGTAAAATAAACATAACACTAGTACTTAGTGTTAGGGTTTTCTGCTATTAATAGCGGAGGGGGTCACAGAAGCAGATGCCAAGACGGGAAGGAACTGGATAGGAGAGCTATGTGTTAGAGGAAACGGCTGAAAGGGAGGTGGGGGAGCCAGGGGGGCTGAGAGAGCCTTCAGACCATCATGTAGTGTGTCCCCTCGGTTGGAGACAGGAAATGACGATTTTGGCAAGGGCACTGGGGTGTCATGGAGCCAAAGTCATTGTCAGAGGAGCCCCCCTCTGCCGAAGGTGGACCTGCCCAATGTCCATGCCACATTCATCACCTGAGCGGGGAGCCGCCTCGGAGCACAGCAGTCAATTACACCCCCACAGTTGGAGGTTTCGGGGCACCTTCTCATGCCACAATCGCTGTTGTAAGAGTTTAAGAATTTGCTTGATTTGGGTGGAAGTGCGTTTAATAGACCTGAGTTGAGCCTCCACAAACGCCCCCAGCTTCCCACCCTCTGGGACCACTTTCCTTCTCCCCACTCTCCGTGCTCCGTCCACTTGAACAGCCCTCCTGGTTTTATTCTTTTCCCCCTCTTCATCCTTTCCCTTTTCTCTTTGTAGTGCTGCCCTCCAGCCACAAGCCCAGCCAGAAAAGCTGCAGAGTAAGGGGAGAGGTATGGCAGGAAGGGCTTGGAGGGCCCTAATGTGAGGAGGAAAGCCTTGGACCAACTGCTCCATGCCCCCTCCTCCCCAGGCTGGACCTCTGGGGCAATGCGGTCCATGCAGGAGGCTGCCCCCCAAATCGTGGCCATATACTGCCCCCACCCACAGGACTTGTGCCTGGCTTGCTTCACAGGGAGACTTTGCCAGTCAGCATCCTGCCTACACCTGCCAGCCAAGAAGCAGGGGGAGCTGGGTGCCCTCACTCCCCTCCCGGCATGATGGAGATCTATTTTAGTTCCCACTGCCTGTTAGTCATCAGTGCGGTGGAGGGACATTAATCTCCACTGTCAGGGGGAAGCTGAGGAAGCTAATACTTCTCCTTTGGGGTGTGAGTTGCAAAACCCTTCCTCAATCCCCAGCATTATAAATCCTGTATTTATTTTCATAGCTATGAGCAAAATCCAAATAGCATCTTTCTAAAACTGGACAAAAGATGCCATGACTTATCCTGAAGCAGTCCAAGGCCCTGGGAGGTCCAAGGCCCTGGGAGGTGAGGCTAAGAGAGGCCACTCCAGCAGGGGCCCCTCTCTGCTTGAGGGGACAAGAGGGATGCCACGAGCCTTTCACTCTGCAGGACGGGCTGACTTCCTCCCAGGGCTTCTCATTTCAGGAACCAGCCAAGGTAGAGCAGTCTGGGAAACATTTACACCCCAAAGAGTGGCATCCTCCCACCGAGGGAACTGCCAGCAGCATAGCACAAATCGACTGAAAGAGAGAACTTCCATTGTGTGTGTGTCTGCTGTGCCGAGGCACTGAGCTAGGGGATGGTGGCAAGGCAGTCTGCAGCCCTCCACACCACTGGCCTGGTTGGCACTCACCACAAGGCAGCCCAGAAAGCCTGAGAGACCACTCACAGTGTCCGTCCGAGTCAGAGTCACGCCACTGTGCTGGCTGCTACCCTTACAGGGTTTGAGGTACAACTTTAGGTTGACAAAGTCAAGTGCATGATGTTTCCCAAGCTCGCTCCCCCCATTCCCTGAGAGGATCTGTGACTGGTTCCTGCCCTGGGTAGTCCTTCTAGCTGAGCTGATGTGAAATCCACTATGGGTACCTCTTCTGCTACCCATGGAGAAAGGTGAGGGAGTCTGGCCAAGAGGTGCGCAGGCCCTCGGGTTTTTACAAGGAGGAGGACGTTCAGACACATACCCACAATGGGATGGTTGGCCCCCCGGAACTTGCTGGCTGATCCACCTGCCACCCAGAACTTACTTGGATGGAATTTCATCTTGTTCTTTATAAAGGAACTTCCATTTTGTGGACTAAGGTTGGTTCCCCTGCAGATACCACCCCTAGAATGGCCCAGTCATAAGGGTAACCCCATGATTAACCTCCTGTTTGCTCTGCTGAGGGTATTAAAGGTTCACATGCACACGGACCAGTCCCTCCTCAAAACTAAACCACTGGCCAGCTGCCTTTTGCTGTAACTCTTTTCCAAAGGCTATGTCTGAAAGATCACACCATGTAATAGTGACAAGGGGGAGCTCCAGAGGGTCACAGCCCAGTGCAAATATCATCTTTCACCTACCAGCTGTAAGATCTGGGGCAAGCTCTCAACGCTGTTAGACTTAATTTATTCCTCTATAAAGTGAGTGTGGCAATAATAGTCCACCTCATAATTAACTGAATGACATGAATGAGTTAAATTAATTAATATGTATTCATAGCTATAAAGTTCTTAGATCTGGACCTGGCGCATAACTGGTACTCCATGAATATTCATTGTGGTGATCATTATTGGCTGCGTCCCACGAGCAGAAGGGCTTCCCGGGTGGCGGTAGTCATAAAGAACCCACCTGCCAATGAAGGAGACATAAGAGACTAGAGTTTGATCCCTAGGTCAGGAAGATTCCCTGGAGAAGGGAACGGCAACCCACTGAAGTATCCTTGCCTGGAAAATCCCATGGACAGAGGAGCCTGGTGGGCTATAGTACATAGGATTGCAAAGAGACACAGCTGAACAACTTAGTGTGCACACACAAGCAGAAAAGGGCCAGGCTGGGAGATGAACACAGGACCATGTTACTACTCAGCCACCCTCTTTCCAGGAGGTTGCTTTTAATTTGGGAACTTCCATCCTTTAAAGTAAAAAGAGGGTACTTTCTCTCTTGAGTTATTAGCAAGTAACTGGATGTTTTAGTTATGACAGCCCCCACTTTGAACCTGCTGGTTGGTGTTGTCTGGGCTTTGCCCAGGTTGAAAACACCCAGCTGTCCCTGTCTCAGACAAGAACTGTTGTTCTTCTTAGAGAAATAGGAAGAGGAATTCTGGGGAAATTCACTTCAAATTTTTTCATCTTCAGATTTTGAAAAAGCCAGAATATTTAACTAGATTAAGAACTAAAATTAAGAAAGTTTCTTTCACTTGTTTCCCCCAACTCTTTATTTTGAAAAATTTCAAAGCTAAGAAGTTAAATGAGTACTACAATAAACATCGTATAACCTTTACCGGGATTCACCCATTTTAACCACCTGCCGCATTTGTTTGATCTCTATGGAGACAAAGAGAGGTTGAGAGAGGTGTCTTTGGGATGCCTAAGTGGGACTGCCAAATGTCCATTTTTCTAAGTCATCAGGCCAGTGTTTTTCCTATCAATATGTGTGCTCTTTATACTCAGACTATGAGCCATGATTGACAAATACTTTTGTCCCATTTTCTGTTTTCACTTTTATCATGAATGTTGACATCCAAACTCCTAATTTTCAGTTAGGTAAACCTATTAAGTGCTACCTTTGTGAATTCTTTTATGTCAGAAAGTCAGAAAACACTTTGATACACTCTAGGCTGTGGGGAACACATTATATTCCACACCTCTGGCCCCAAAGATTGGTCATGAGAAGACATCTGTTCCAAGATGGCACAGTAAGAGTCAATTTCAGGACACTGTGGTCACTGCTGGAAGCAGGTATCCCCTCTCTCTCAGAGCTTCAGTTGGCGGGCTGGAAATGTAGATATGTTCATCGCTGTCTTGTTACCAATAGGAAGAATCTGCTGGACAATAAAGCCAACACAAAGAAAAGCAGAACCCACTGATGATGAAACACAAACACTCCTGATGACATAGCTCAGGAACCCAGATCCCATCACACCCAAACTCCTGGCCTTTTCATTACATAAGGCAGTAAATTCCCTTTCATATTTAGTTCAATTTGATTTAAGTTTCCATCACTTGCAACTTTAAGAATTGGGCAATGGGGACTTCCCTGGTGGTTAATCTCTGGTCAGAGAACTAAGACCCCAGATACCATGGAGCATAGCCAAAAGTGAAAAAAAAATGGGCAATGAAGAAAATGAGATGTAATCTCACCCTGAAAGGAGGACTTTCCCACCACCTCTGCCTCCAAGGCCTACGTCCAGGCTGCATACACACCCCCTGTAGAGGGTCTCTGCCTGCTTTGGATACTGTCACTGCCCAGCTCAGCGTGGCTCCCCAGTGGTCTCCAGATGACAGTTATTCGCAGGGGAACCAAGAAGGACAGC
>NW_011494615.1:2573533-2600026 GCF_000754665.1 Bison bison bison
GACAGCATGACAGAGAATGACGGGACAGAAGGATCTGGAGGGTAAAGAGCCCATTTCTCCTGCCCACACTTTGGACTTGTCTCAGCTCTGACTCCATATGCTGGTTCTGCATCCAGACATGTTTGCCTTCAGACATTTGTTTTTCCTATGACCTGGGCAGGTTTCTTAATATCTCTCTGTCCTTTCAGCATTCTCAAAAGAAAATGCACAATGAAGCCAACAATACCTACTTCTGAGAGAATGTTATGAACATTAAATAAGAAAATTATGTTATGTGAAAGCAAGAGAACCAGACAGGAGATATACATACATATCCTATTAGTTATACACACATACACACACACACACACACACACACACACACACACATGAGATTTAAGACATTGGTTCATGTGATTATAGGAACTGGCAAGTCTGAAATCTGCAGTTCAGTCTGGAGACAAAATTCCCTCTTCTTCAGCAGAAGTCAGTGTTCTTGTTAAAGGCCTTCAAATGACTGGATGAGACCCACTCACATTATGGAGAGTAATCTGCTTTACTCAAAACCCACAGATTTAAATGTTAATAACAACTTAAAAGTGGCTTCCCTGGTGGCTCAGATGGTAAAGAATCTGCCTGCAATGCAGGAGATGGAGGTTCAATCCCTGAGTTGGGAAGATCCCTTGGAAAAGGGCCCGGGAACCCACTCCAGTATTCTTGTCTGGGAAATCCCATGGACAGAAGAGCCTGGCAGGCTGCAGTCCATGGAATTGCAAAGAATCGGACAGGACTTAGTGACTAAACAACAAGGATATCATCTTTAAAAAAATACCTTTATAGCAACATTTAAACTGGTGTTTGACCAAACAACTGGATACCACAGCCTGGCCAAGTTGACATATAAAATTAACCATTACAGGACCCACTGCAATGTAGACATTCTAATACAGATTGGTTGATGTGAAGTGAATTCAGTTTTTCCCAACAAACTCAGCAGCAGTCTTAGGGTATGCTTTGAAGGGTACCTTAACCATTATTTGGTATTAACAACAGAGCACTTTACAGGTGGTAGAGTCCTTTCTTATATAGGATTCCTTCGCAGGAGACTGGGTGCCAGGGTGTGGCAGGAGGGGTTACTGGCCTCTTTACAGAGGAAAAACATGAGGTTTAGTGAGAGGCAAACCCATTAACAGCTCACTACAGTCTCCTGTGACAGGTGCATGGATAGGAAGGCAAAGGGAGGACAGAGACCCCTGTGTTCTTGCTTCGGTTCCAGTAAAGAAGTTTGGATGTTTGGTGTCCATCCCTTTATTACCTGTGTCTTGGACTATTTTAATAATTATCTCACATCTACAGATTAGTTACTTAATTTTACTTTTCCTGTTAGATAAGGAGTACCCTTTTTCTTTTACCCTGGGGGCCTTGATATGCCTCAGGTGGTCCCCAAAGCCCAGGAATTTAGACTTCTTCCTGCCCAGAGTTTCCTTATCTGACCTACTAGCCACTAAAGCAGGAGTCACAGACCCAAATGCTGACAAAGGCCAGGTAAGCGAGTTAACAGGAGTGAGGAAGCTGGTAGGGCAATGGGGGTCTTCAGCAAACTGGAGCAAGCATATCCCATCATAAGACAATAGCTACAGTGCATCTCCAAGACACAGTGACTTTGGGTAGCTTAGTGCTTTTAATATGTGGAAATAGGGATTTTAAATGAAATAGCCTGATTTAAATTGGCAGTCAATTCAAATTGTTTTTTAAAAACACTACAAGGGGGCTTCCTGGGGGCACAGTAGATAACAATCCACCTGCCAATGCAGGAGACACGGGTTCCACCCTGGGCCGGGAAGATCCCACATGCTGTGGAATGACTAAGCCTGTGAGCCACAACTACTGAGCCTGTGCTCCAGGGCCCGGGGGCCGCAACCACTGAAGCCCCATGCCCTAGAGCCTGTGTTCTGCAAGAGAAGCCACCGCGACGAGAATCCCGAGCATCGCAACTGGAGGGCAGCCCCTGCTCGCCGCCACTAGAGAAAAATAATGAAGACCCGGCACAGCCAAATATATACATATATAACTAAATATATATATATATATATATATAGTTAAAAAACACTGTGAGAGCCAGATAAAACTCATCTTTAGATAATCATTCCTGCCTGGTGGTTAAAAGAGAAAATAAAGTGTGCTTTTGCATGACTGCTGCTGCTGCTGCTGCTAAGTCACTTCAGTCGTGTCCGACTCTGTGTGACCCCATAGACAGCAACCCACCAGGCTCCACTGTCTCTGGGATTCTCCAGGCAAGAACACTGGAGTGGGTTGCCATTTGGCACATATACCATCTATCCACTCATAAATGAAGGAGGCAAGAATTACTATATTCGCCTATTTCTTAGTGCAAGGTTAGAGGAGGATCTTGCCTGGAAGATGTAGAAGCAAAGAAAATGGGGACCTGGCTTCCCAACATTTCCACCAGGCTCTCCACTGAAGACACTGCTTAAGTGTTGCCAACTCCCTTGCAATGTCCAACAAGAATAGCCTTAAATGTCGTTTCTCTAATCCATCAGTCACTACTGATGCCTTTTCTCTTAGGTTGTGGAAGCTCCCCAAGGAAGGTACATCTGTAACCATCACTTGAGCCGGAGTCCTTTCAGCTAAGAGCCTCTGCATCTAGAACAAGGATGATTCACCAGGTCAGCTGCACTAACCAGGAGGGGAGGAGCGAGCACTGCCCTGGAGAGTTCCCAGCATGGGGTGTGTTCTTCTCACTTCTCAGCTGAAGACACCCACTTGTTGCTGGAGTCTCACAGTGTACTGGAGAGTACACTGTCCGGGGCAGGAAGTAGAACCCCTCCCTCCCTTGGCCCCTTTACAGGGGAACATAAACCCAGACTCTTCAAGGTGGAGGACACTGCCCTGCAGTATCACTGAGTTCTCTCTCAGTATCTCCTAAGGCTAACAGTTTTCCCCAATTATTTTTTTTTGGGGGGGGGCTCATTTTTCTCCAGCACAAGTTCTGTGGTCCTCACATGCCCTTCACTTACTTGCCTGACATGAGTCACATTTCCTGCCAGGAGAGAGAAGGAAACTCTGAGAATGCAGATGTCCAGCTGCCGCCCCTCAGAGCCCCCTCATCTCAGAGCATGCTCTGCTCCTTCTCCAAATCCTAGACCAGAGTGCCCTGACTCCTCGATCTGAGATTCCCCTGTATGGGGAGGAACAGGCATGCAGATTACAAAATCATTTCCAAGGATCCCATGCAGTTTGACTGAGGACTGGAGGCAGGGCTAATGAAAGACCCTGCCTTCGATGAGCTCACCATCTACTAGGGGAAACTAACATGAAAACTGAACTTATATCTGGAAGGCCCTTAGTCTCTCTCCCGTTGGTGTGGATGAGTGAACCGGAGTGGGGAAGGGGTTTCTGCCAGGCAACACTAAAGGATATTAACAGAAGGGATTTGTTAGGTAAACCAAAGCGGCTGCAGCGTAAAATCTCTTAGCATAAAGTCAAAAAATTATACTAGCCAGGGAGATTATCAAGCATGTTTGAATCTTTTTCAGGCATCATAACGGAAGATCAATCCAAGTAGTGAAAGATGCCCACCTTTTAAAGAAAAAAGGTAGAACTGCAGAAAAGGAAAACTGGGACTTCCCTGGCTGTCCAGCAGTTAAGACTCTGCACTTCCAATGCAGTGGTGCAGGTTTGATGCCTGGTTCAGGAACTAGATCCTGCAAGTTGCATGGTTTGGCCAAAATAAAAGAAAGAAAAGGAAAGCCTTCCTCCCTTTCCTCAACATGGAAAGCCTCTCCCTGCATCCACTTTCCAATGGTCTAGGGGGGGAGAGGGGAGAACGGAGACTAGTTGAAGACTAAACAATTTCCAAAGATGGAGGAGTCTGAAGGCTTGCAGTTTCTAGGAGCGGAGTCATGACCCAGGTAAGGAGGGAATAGAGTTTGACCTTTCTAAGGTTGAAATAAGTCCTACCTCCAATCCCCATGCCCCATGGTGTTGGTAGAGACCACATGGGAGCCTGGACGTTTCCTCCCACCAGGAGGTAGCAAGGCCCGCCTCCCCTCCCCACTGCAGTGACGTCCGTGGAAGCCTGCCAGGCAGTCAGGACTTCTACCACCATCTAGTGAGAACGAGGCCACTCGCTCTGTGTTGTGTCAGTGGCGGTCACATGGGGCGCAGTAACAAGCCCTTCCACCTCTTCCCTCCTTCTGGACAAGGAGGTTATCAGCAGAGGTTGGGTGGGAGCCAAAAACTTCACATACACCATCAGTAACAGGGAGTTTCCTTCCTCAGGTATCAAAAAGTGGGGAACCTGAACGACTTCCTTCACCAGCAGTAAGGAGGCAACACCACTCCTTCTCCTGCTTGAGTGATGTCAAAGCAAGTCAGCCAAAATAGAAGGTTTGAATAAGATCCAGAGTCTTACAGAATCCAAAATGTCCAGGTTTCAACTAAAAATCATTCATCAGGGGTCTTCCCTGGTGGTCCAGAAGCTAAGACTTCATGCTCCAAATGCAGGGGACCTAGGTTGGATCCATGGTCAGGAAACTAGATCCCACATGCCACAACTAAGACCCAGTGTAGTCAAATAAATTAAAAAAAAAACTTTTACCATATCAAGAACCAGGAAAATCTCAAACTGCATAAAAAAATCATCAGTGGATGCCAACACCAAGATGTCAAAGATGTTAGACATCTTTGACGATGATTTAAAGCAACCATCATAAAAATGCTGGAACAAACAATTTCAAGCAAGCTTGAAACAAATGAAAAAAATAACAGAAGTCCTCAGCAAGGAAATATGAATTCTCAGCAAATACATTACAATTATAAAGAAGAAACAAATGGAAATTTTAGAACTGAAAAATACAATAGCCAAAAACAAAACTCAGCAGATGAGTTAAACTGAAGAATGGAAGGGACAATAGAAAGAATCAGTGAATATGAAGAGTAAACAACAGAGAAAATATTAACTGAAAAAAAAAATAGAGCCCTAGGGACGTTCAAGACTATAAGAGATCTAACATTCAGGTCTTCTTCCTCAGAAGGAAAGGAAAAAGAGAGCAAGTCTGAAAAGTACTTGAATGGCTGAAAGCTTCCCAAGTTTGGCAAAAGATACTAACCTACAGATTCAAGAAGCTGAGTAAACTCCAAATGGGAAAACCAAAGAAATTCACATCAACACTTAATAGTCAAACTTCTAAAAACTACAAGCAAAGAAAAAAAATCTCAAAAGCCGCAAAAAGAGAAACGACAACTTTCAGATGAGAGAAACAATTCAAATGACAGTGGATTTCTGATTGTCTCCACCAGACACCAAAGGCCAGAAGGAAGGTGCTGAAAGAAAAGAACTCAACCCAGAATCCTATACCGAATGAAAACATCCTTCAGAGATGAATAGGAAATCAAGACGTTGTCAACTGAAGATAACCTAAGACCACGTTGCTTGCACCCAACCTAAAGAATGGCTAAAGGAAGTTCTCTAAATGGAAAAGAAGCAACAAAAGAAAAACCTTTGGAACATCAAAATGGAAGAAAAAGCACAGCAAGCAAAAATAGGGGTAAATATAATACATTTTTCTTATCCTCTTTGAGTTCTTTGATAACTGAAACAAAAATTATAACACTGTCTCATGTGGTTCTAAATGGATGTCGAAAAAATATTTAAAGCAATTATATTATAAATGGGGGGAGGACAAAAGGATGTAAAGGGAGACAAAGTTTCTATATTTCACTTAAACTGGTGAATGTCAACATCAGTTGACTGTGAAAAATTAGATATACAAGGCAACACCCAAAGAAACCACTAAAAAGGCTTTGCCAAAAGATAAACTCAAAAGATTATAAATAAAATTGATTTCTAAAAAGTGTTAAGTAAACAATTTCCACAGGAAGACAGTAAACAGAAACCAAAAAAAAAAAAAAAAAGAGAGAGAGAAAGAAAATGAAAGATACAATAGCAGACCTAAGTCCTGACATATCAATAATTACATTAAATGAAAACGGACTAAAAATACAAATTAAAAGATGATTGGCAGAGGAGATTTTAAAACATGACTAAACCATATTTCATCTACAAGAAATTCACTTCAAATATAACCTAAGTCTTATGTCTTATGCAAAAATTAGCTCAAAACAGATCACAAATTTAAACGTAAAGCATGAAAAGCCTAGGATAGTATCTTTAGGATCTAGGGTTAAGCAAAGAGTTCTCAGATTTGATACCAAATGTACAATCCATAGAATGAAAAATCAATCCTACACACTGAACATCATCATATATAAAATTTTTGCTCTGTAAAAGACTCTGTGAGGTGGGAATTTGCTGTATGACTCAGGGAACTCAAACCAGGGCTCTGTGACAACCTAGATGGGTGGGATGGGGTGGGAGGTGGGAGGGAGGTTCAAGAGGGAGGGGATATATGTATACCTACAGATAATTCATGTTGATGTATGGCAGAAATCAACACAATACTGTAAAGCAAATATCCTTCCATTAAAATATATATATATATATATATAAAGCCTCTGTGAAGATAAGAAGACAAGCTACACAGAAAATATTTGCACACAGCATATTCAACAAAGGACTAACATTAATATAATTTTTTTAACTCTAAAATACTTAACAGCAAAAAAGGAAACAATACAATTAGAAAATGGGCAGAATATATAAAAAGACATTTCACTAAAGATGCATAGAAAGCAAACAAGCACATGAAAAAATGTTTTACATCGTCAGCCAGTAGGAAAATGTGAATTAAAACCACAATGAGGTACTATTATACATCTACCAGAATGGCTAAAGTAAGAAACATCCCCAAATGCTTGCAAGGATATGGCTAAGTTAGATCACCCATACATTTCTGGCGGTACAGACATTCTGGAAAGCAGTCTGCAATTTTTTTAAAAACTTAACATGCAACTACCATATGGCCCAGCAGTTGTACTCCTGGGAATTTATCCCAGAGAAATGAAAATTTATGTTACAAAATATCTGTATACAAATGTTCAAAGCAGCTGTATTTGTGGTAGCTCTCAAACTGGAAACAATCCAGGTGTTTTGCAACAGATGAACGATTAAACCAACTGTGGCACTTCAGTACCAAGGACTACTACTCAGTAGCAGAAAGAAAAGGAGTACTAATACATGCAGCAACCTGGAAGAATCCCCAGAGAATTATGCCTAGTGAAAAACAAAACAATACCAAAAGTCTATGAGTCTACCATATAATACTATTCTGGAAATAACAAAATTATAGAAATGAGAGGGGGATAAATTAGGAGTCTGGGATTAAAATATACACACTGCTATATATAAAATAGACAACCGACAAAAACCTACTGCATAGCACAAGAAACTATACTCAGTGTCTTATAATAAGCTATAAAGGAAGAGAATGCAAAAAAAAAATGTTTATATACAGCCATGAACAACTGAATCACTTTGCTATATACCTGAAACCTACACAGCATTGTAAATCAACTATATTTCAATTAAAAACATTTTTTTAAATTACAGAAATGGATAACAGGTTAGTGGTTGCTGTGGTTAAGAAGAGGGTGTGGCCCTTAAAGACAACATCAGGGATCCTTGTGGTGATGGAAATGCTTTGTATCCTGTCTCTGTCCATGTCACTCTCCTAATTTGAACCGTGGTCTGTAAGACGCTAACATTTGTGGTAACCAGGTAGAAGGTTAGACAGGATCTCTCTGCACTATTTCTTACAACTGCACATGAATCTACTATTAACTCCAAATAAAAACGTCAATTAAAAACAAAACTGGCAGAAAAATAAGTTGTGAAGCCTTAATTAAAAAAAAAAAAACAACTCTTGGGAATTCCCTGGTGGTTCAGTGGTTAGGACCCTGTGCTTTCACTGCTGGGGGCCTGGGTTCAATTCCCGGTCAAGGAACTAAGATCCTGTAAGCTGCACGATGAAGCCAAAAATAAATTTAAAAAAAAAAATTAAAAGTGCCTCTTGATACCACTTCCCCTTCTGTAACACAGAAATTCCATTTCTCTGTTCTCCTTCACAGAAAAACCTTTTTAAAAAACAGTTTTCTTCTCCACAAAAAAAGTCTTTTTAAAAAACAGTTTTCTTCTCTATTTAATTCCTCTCTTTCCATTTTCTCTGAAATGTACTCCAGTCAAACTTCTGCCCACGTGATGTCACCAAAATAGCTGTGGCCAAAGTTACTGACAACACTGTTAAGCCGCATGGTCAAGCCTCAGTTCTCATATTAACCTATAGTCCACATTTGACACAACTGATCTTTCTGCTCCTAGACTCACTCTTTTAGCTTGCTTCCAGAACTGCTCATTTTCTTGGTTTTTTTCTTATCTCACTGGATGTTCTTTCTCCATTTCCTTTTCTGTCTCCACAATTTCCTAATGTTTTGACATCCCAAAGCTCTGTCCTGATCTTTCTATGATCTGTCTATATTTAGGTGCTTATTCAGCTTCATGGATTTAAACATTCTCCATCTGCTGATGACTCTGAAATTTATATTCCCAGCCTGGATATCTCTCCCAAACTGCAGATTTGTATGTCCTATTGTTTCCCCAACCTCTCTTTCTGCTTATGTATTAATAAATTTCTCAAAGTATTGTGAATAAAACTAACTTCCTGACTTCCACTCAAAACCTGCACCTTCTCAGTATTCCCCTTTTTGGCTTACAGCATATTGATGCTTCTACTCACCCAGACCCCAAGTCCAAACCATCTTAGACGCCTCTCTTTCTCTTCCGAGTGAAAAAGGGGTCCTCGCAGGTGCTCATGACGTTATAGATTTAGATATTAACATGGAACCAGATAAGGATAACTTTATTTAAATACATTTCATGTATCATATAATTCATTGTTTTATAGCCTATTCACTGAGTTGTGCAACCATTAACACCAGCAATTTTAGAACATTTTCATCACCTCAAAAAGAAACCCATTCCCCTTTAGACATCACTCTCCAATCTTCTCATCAACCTCCACCCTAGGCCTAAATAACCACTAATCCACTTTCTGTCTCTGTATAGTTGCCTGTTGTTGTTCAGTCGCTAAGTTGTGTGTGACTCTTTGCAACTCCATGGACCACAGCACCGCCAGATTCCTCTGTCTGCCACTATCTCCTGGAGTTTGCTCAAATTCAGGTCCATTGAGTTGGTGATGCCATCTAACCATCTCATCGTTTGTCACTCCACCCCATTCTTTTGCCTTCAATCTTTCCCAGCATCAGTGTCTTTTCCAGTGATTCGGCTCTTTGCATCAGGTGGCCAAAGTATTGGAATTTATTTGCCTATGCTGGAAATTTCATATAAATGAGATCTTATCTGTGTTCTTGACTGTCTTCTTTCACTTAATCTTATGTTTTCAAGATTGATCCATGTTGCAGCATGCAGTATCAGCTGTTGCTGTTCAGTCTCTACAGTCTCATGACTGCAGCACGCCAGGCCTCCCTGTCCTTCACCATCTCCCAGAGCCCGCTCAAACTCATGTCCATTGAGTCAGTGATGCCATCCAACCATCTTGTCCTCTGTTGTCCCCTTCTCCTCCTGCCCTCAATCTTCCCCAGCATCAGGGTCTTTTCTAAGGAGTCAACTCTTCGCACCAGGTGGCCAAAGTATTGGAGCTTCAGCTTCAGCATTAGTCCTTCCAATGAATATTCAGGACTCATTTCCTTTAGAATGGACTGGTTGGATCTCCTTGCAGTGCAAGGGACTCTCAAGAGTCTTTTCCAACACCATAGTTTGAAAGCATCAGTTTTTCGGTGCTCAGCTTTCTTTACGGTCCAACTCTCACATCCATACATGACTACTGGAAAAACCATAGCTTTGACTATACAGACCTGTGTTGGCAAAGTAATGTCTCTGCATTTTAATATGCTGTCTAGGTTTGTCATAGCTTTTCTTCCAAGAAGGAAGCATTATCAGTACTTTATTCCTTTTTATGACCGGATAATTTTCCATTCTATGGACTGACTACATTTTGTTTATCTATTCATCAGTTAATGGACTTTGGGGTTGTTTCCACTTTCTGACTATTATGAATAATGCTATGACATTCATATACAAATTTCTATTTCCACACATAGTTTCCTTTCTCTTGGGTATTCCTGGGTACATACCTAGGAATGGAATTGCTGGGTCAAATGGTAACTTTATGTTTCACTTTTTATGGAACTGCCAGACCGTTTTCTAAAACGGCTACACCATTTTACACACCCAGTGGCAATGTGGAACCCAACAAGGTTCTTACTTCACATTCTTGTTAACACTTATTGTCTTATTTTGATTCTAGTCATCACAGTGGGTGTGAAGTTGTTATCTTACTGTGGTTTTCATTTGCATTTCCCTGACGACTAACGATGTTGATCATATTTTGATGTGCTTAATGGTCATTTACATCTCTCTTTTGGAGAAATATCTATTCAGATGTTTTGTCTATTTTTATTAGGTTGTCCTTTTTTTTTTTTTTTTTTTTGGCCACACCACACAGTATGTGGAATCTTAGTTCCCAGACCAGGGATGGAACCCACACTCCCAGCAGTGAAGTGCGGTCTTAACCCCTGGATTGCCATGGAAGTCCCCAGGTTGTCTTCTTATTATTGGTTGTAAGCATTCTTTACACATCCTAGATTTGCAAATTTTCTCCCATTCTGTGGGTTGTTTTTGCTTCTTTGATAGTGTCTTTTGAAGCAGAAGAATTCTTTAATTTTCATGAAGTCCAATTGATCTTTTTCTTTTGATGCTTGTGTTTTTGGTGTCATAGCAAAGAATCCATTGTCAAATCTAAGGTAATGGAAATATGCACCTATGTTTTAACAGTTTGGAATTAGGGCTTTTATGTTTAGGTCTTCGAGCCATTTTTATTTAATTTTTAAAAATATGTATTTATTTGGATGTGTGGGTCTTAGCTGCAGCACATGGGATCTTTCATTGTGGCGCGCAGCCAGGACTCTCTAGTTGCAGTGTGCAGGCTTAGCTGCTCTGCTCCGGGGCATGTGGGATCTTAATTACCCAACCAGGGATCAAACAGGCATCCCCTGCATTAAAAGGCAGATTCTTAACCACTGGATGGCCAGGGAAGTCCCCATTTTTATTTAATTTTTATATGTGATGTGAGGTAGGAGATCCAGCTACATCTTTTACATGTTGCTATCTGGTTGTCTTAATATCATATGTTGAAAAGACTATTCTTTCCCCACTGAATGGCCTCAGCATCCTTGTCAAAAATCAATTAACTACAGAAACATGGATTTACTCATGAACTCCTGATTCTACTCCATTCATCTATGTGTCTCTCTCTATGCCAGTGCTACACAGTCTTGGTTATTGTACCCTTGTAAGTTTTGAAATTGGAAGGTATGAGTCTTCCAACTTTTTCTTCTTTTCCGAGGTTGTTTTGGCTATTCTGGGTTTCTTGTGTTTCCAAATTAATTTTAGATCAGTTTGTTAATTTGTACAAAGAAGCCAGATGGGATGCAGTCTAATAGGGACTGCATTAAGTCCACAGGTCAATTTGGGGAGTACTGCTACCTTAACAATATTCAGTCTTCTGATCTAGAGAGGATGTTTTTCCATTTTTGAAGATCTTTAATTTCTTTCAACAATGTTTGGTAGTTTTCAGAATATAAGTTTTACACTTGCTTTGTTAAATCTATTCCTAAGCATTTATTCATGTTGATGCTATTATAAATGAAATTATTTTCTTAATTTCATGTTTGGATTATTCATTGCAAGTACATAGAAAGGCAAATTGATTTTTATAGATTGATTTCATATCCTGTAACCTCACTGAAATCATTAATTAGTTCTAATAGTTTTTAAAGATTTCTTAGAAGTTCCTATATACAAGATCATTGCATTCAGAAGTAGAGAGAGTTTTTCTTTTCCAATCTCAATGCCTTATCCTTCACTTCTTGCCTGATTTATGTTTGAACAAACTTCTCTGACTGCCTTACTGCGAACAAGTCAGATGAGGGTCAAGAGTGGAGAAGAGTCAGATATGAAAGGATTGTGCCTTGGACTAGGTGGGAGCAAAAAAAGTCACAAAGTACTTCAGGGTGTTTCTCTTTAGTCTTTCTCGCCTTAATTTTTTCTTTGTCTTACTGACCATCGTGGTGATTTTTTTTTTGCCTCAACCAACCACAAAGCCAGTATGCCAACTTTTAAAAAATCTTGTGATTAAAAAAAAAATATCCACATGAAGGAAGCAGGCACCAGACAGGAGACAAAAAAAACCCAATCCTACATGTCCCATTTCTGCAAGAGCAGACCGTGCAAGACTGGTTGGACGGAAGGATTATTTTTATGAGGAGAAAAAAGAGAAGTATTCATCACCAGGTCTTAGAAAGGCTGCAATCCTCAGCAACCAGCTAAAGATAACCCAGGCAAGGAACTTTGTGCCAGACCTGGAGGCCATCAGTGCTCTGAGTATACAGGATAATTTAGGCTTCTCCAGTGAGTGACCATCCCAAGCTACCAGACTCTTCACCTTGGGGAAATTTGCTTCACCAGCCTTCCCCAGGAACTTATTTCTCCCTGAAGGTAGCAATACAGGAAAACTTCCCAGAAGTCCCCCTTACCCAATCCGTCCAGGCCAAATAGGATCTCTCTCTCTCTTCTGGTGAGCAGGAACTTAGCGTTGTGTTCTAAAATGGGCTGAGCCCTGGGGACTTACCTGATGTGGGGAGTGAGTCACAAAGTCACCTCAGTTCTTTCAGTCATGTCTGCCTCTTTGTAGCATTATGGACTGTAGCCCGCCAGGCTCCTCTGCCCATGGGATTTTTCAGGCAAGAATACTGGAGTGGGTTGCTGTGCCCTCCTCCAAGGGATCTTCCCGACCCAGGGATCGAACCCATGCCTCCTGAGTCTTCTGTATTGCAGGTGAATTCTTTACCTGCTGAGCCACCTAGGAAGTCCCCTTAAATTGTGCACCCAAGGCCCTTCCCTTACCTCTCCCTAGTGCCAGCTCTGGTTCTACTCAGCTCTGCCACTGACAGGCCATGTCCACAAGGACAATCCCTTGGCCTCTCTGGGCCTTAGTTTATTCATCTGAGAAGCTGAAGTGCTGGATTTAGAATAGTGTTTCCCCATAATGACCTGTGAACCCAAACTGACCCTTAATTTTCCAATTCACAGAGCCTTTTCCAAAGTCCCCATTTCTTAAAATCTATAAACCAATTAAAAAAAAAAAAACTGCCCTATGAGATCTTCAGGTTTCTCTGGCTGCTCAGACTGTAAAAAATCCACCTGCGATGCAGGAGACCTCGGTTCAATCCCTGGGTTGGGAAGATCCCCTTGAGGAGGCATGGCTACCCACTCCAGTATTCTTACCTGGAGAATCCCATGGACAGAGGAGCCTGGCGGGCTACAGTCCGTGGGGTCACAAAGAGTCGCACAGGACTGAATGACTAAGCACAGGACATGAGAACTTCATGTATGACTACAGAATATAAGTGGTATGTTCTCCATATGACACAATTCTCTTAAAGAAACTGTTTCATCTTACATATAGCCCTGTACAGACCTCCCCAGGAACTACTGTGACTTTGCTTTCCATCCTGACCAAAGGTAACTGGACCAGAGGCAGACCCCAGACCCAAGATGAGCCAGCTATAGTCTGGATGGAGACAAGCCGATTATTCCTCTCAAAACCTGGGCGTCGTAGACACTCTATAGCTAGTAAAGGTAGCTATAGGTCAACTCAGACACACAGGCTGGTGGCCATGGGGCCCACACACAGGGCCCACACTCGAGAAGCAGCTGGAAAGAAGGAGGCAGCGGAGAGCAGCAGCAGGACAAGTAAGTCCTGTGGCTCATGCGAGATGAGAAACGACTCAGCTCTTGAGAGACGGAGAATGTCTCATTCTTTACTTTCCCGTACTGCTGCCAACATGAAGCGTGAACTATCCTTGTATTCTTGAGTGTGCCTTTACACAAACCACTGTCAAAGGAACTGTGACTCCAGCTGAGGAAAAGGGCAGGTGATTCTTCAATAAATATAATCAACTGCTATGCTCGGGAGAAGACCAAACAGGATTCTGCCTCATGCTGTAAAGAAAAATTTTCAGAAGGAATTTTTAAAAATGATGTTTAAGAGAGAACATTTAGGACTTCCCTGGTGGCTCAGTAGTAAAGAATCTGCTGGCCAATGCAGGAGATGTGTGTTCAATCGCTGGTCCAAGAAGATCCCACATGCCATGGAGCAACTGTACACACTGAGCCCATGTGCCACAACCACTGAGCCTGTGCTCTAGAGCCCAGGAGACTCAACCACCGAGCCCGTGTGCCAGAACCACTGAAGCCTGCGCACCCTAGAGCCTGTGCTCCGCAGTAAGAGAAGCCACTGCAATGAGCAGCCCATGTACCACAACCAGAGAGCAGCCCACACAGCAACAAACCAGCAGAGCAAAAATAAATAAGTAATTCTTTTAAAAAAAGAGAGAACTTAAAAAAAAAAAAGGATATTCCTTCCTTCCATCCTGAATAAGTTAGTTTTCTCTTTTCCCTTTCCTCCCCATCCCTTTCCTCCACTTCTCCTGGGGGTGGTAGTGACCACAAAGGTAGCAGCAAAGGAGTGTGGGAGCCAAGGATGTGATCAGCACAGTAGAGAGATTACTACAGAATGAGAGATGGAGCACATAAATGATACTGAAAATAATGAAAGAAGGTTTTCTTGTTCACAGAGAATGAAGTTACATATAAGGAAAGGGGAAAGGCTAAAAATAACCTTGAGATACTGATGGAACAGAGGTACCAGTGGATATTCATGAACCTTTAAAATATAAACAGATATAGAAATAGTAGTAGCCAGGGTACACATATACATACATACACACACACACACGTTTACATGTATATATGTTCCACCTCTGTACACGAGAAGGCCTGCAATTGATGACAGCCAGGAGCAATAAGCAACAAAATATTCAGATTTTAGTCTTCAAATATCACTCTCCTCTCTAGAACTCCTTAAAGAAACAGCTAGTTCCCAGGTTGAGGCAGGAAAATTACAAGATGAGCCATTTGTAAAATCTGGAACATTTTCTTGTGCCAGAAAGTAAAGAATTGCTCAAAAAATTACAGGTACATAGCTAAAGCTCAAAGGGGCTAATTTTGGCTTTTTTTTTTTTTTTTTAACGTTTCTTGGAAGCACAATTGATTTACAAGGATTTAGTGCTACAGCAAAGTGATTCAGTTATATTTTTTTCAGATTTTTTCATTATAGATTATTACAAGATATTGAATATAGTTCCCTGTGCTACACAGTAGGTTTTTGTTGTTTCTCTATTTTATATATAGTTGTGTGTATCTGTTAATCCCAAATTCCCAAGTTATCCCTTCCCCACAACAGGAGTCAACTTTGGTGAGGCTCTCCTGCTAGCCAAATCTAGAATGATTTTGCATAAATAATGATAATAATGGATTAAATTCACTGAATAAAACAGGAATCCATGGGCCTACAATGATATAAACAAATGAGAGAAAAAAAAGACATTTCTTCCTTATATAGAATGCCAACTAATAAACACAGCAGGAGTGATGGTAACAGAAAATAGCCATTTGGTAACCACTATAATTGTGATTAATTTAGGCAAAAATCATCAATGTTCACTAAGTCAGATGGGCTTTCCTGGTGGCTCAGATGGTAAAGAATCTGCCTGCGATGTGGGAGACCCTTGTTTGATCCCTGGGTCAGGAAGATTCTCTGGAGACAGGCATGGTAACCCACTCCAGTATTCTTGCCTGGAGAATTTCATGGACAGAGAAGCCTGGTGGGCTACAGTCCATGGGGTCTCAAAGAGTTGGACACGACTGAGCAACTAACACACATACCAAATCAAATGAATGGGGTTTAATGAAATGCAGGATATTGTCATAGTTTGAGAGCATCTTTCTACAAAATATGTATTAATTATGAAGAGGAGAATAATGACTTAACAAGGAGAAACCTGAACACACCAAACTGACCAAGAGATGGAGATTGCTATTACCAGTAGTATCACCGGCCAGCGTCCTGAGCCTCCTGATGCGATGCAGTGAGGAGAGGACAGCATCACCTCGGTATATTTCTCCCAAGAACTCATGTCTGAGTCCCATCCTGAGGAAACACTGACGAAACCAGGCTGAGCTCTAGCCGACAGAATGAAAAGCCTGTACTCCTTCGAACTATAATGTTGTGAACACAGGGAAAGACTAAGCATCTGTTCCAGGTCGAAGGAGACTAAAGAGATGCAATTATTAAGTGCAAAGTGTGATCCCAGGCCAAACAGAAAAGAGACTTTGTTGGGATAATAGGTGAAATTTGACTAAAACATTTGGGTCAGGTATCAGTGTCACACCAATGCTGATTTCTGATTTCCTGGTCTGGAGGGTTGCATGCTGGTTATGCAGGACTGTCCTTGGTTTGGAAAGATACACAAAGAAGATCTGGGGGGTTTAGAACATCTGCTGCAAATATATATTTATATATTTTTTAATATTTTAAATAATATATAAACAAATTTTATTTATCATGAGTATCCCCAAAGAGAGATTCTGCAATTTTATCTCTCAGTCCTATTACAGACTTTTTTCAATTTAACTAATATTTGTAATTTCCTAGAATTCTTTTCTGCAACTTTTTCTATAACCATCTGTTCTTATTTTACCAACAAAATATGCTCCCTCAATCCTTCCTTCAGTGCTGGACATTGCCAATTGAGCATTTCATGGGTACCTCAACATCAGCCTGCTCAAAATCAACTCTCCATCTCTGTTCACAAAAGCCTGTGGACCCTGCAAACAACAGGCCACTGAAAGAGATAGCTCTTCTGAGTAGTGTGAGGAGCCACTGAAGGGTTCTGAGCAGAGATGTCACATGATAGACTTTGCCTTTCAAAAGGATCACCCTAGATCCACTGGGAATACACTGTAGGGAGGCCATGGAAGAAACAGCCTAGGTAGAAGCAGGGTGAAAACTATCCTGGTTTACCCCAGGGCTGGGGGATTTCCTGAGACAGGACTTTCAATGCAAAAACTGAAAACCAAAAACTGGAAAAGTACCAAAGAAACCAGATACTCTAGTTAGGAGCTTATTCCAGAAAGCCCAGGTGTGAAATAAACATAGCAAGAGCCAGGAGGAGGTGATTATCAGACGTCATATTCTGGATAGGTAATGGGTATATAATATAGAATGTATGAGAAGAGGATTCTTGTGTCCTTGGAATACTAGAGGATCTGAATTATCATTTACTAGGGAAGGAGGGGGACTATGGGAAGAGCCATTTGGAGGGGGGATGGGAATCAGGAGCTCAATTTTGGACTTGCTAAGCATTGGGTGTCTGTCTGACATCCAAAAGGAAATGTTAGATGGGTATTTAAATACACACATCTAGACATCAGAGGAGAGAAGTCAGGGATGTAGATGTTGTATATTGTCTACAGATGGCCTCTAAAAAAATAAAAGAAATTCATGAACAGTGTAGATTAAAAAGAGAAGCTTAAGGACAGTCCTGAAGACAAGATTTGTTCCGGTAAAATGATGGGGGCAAAACTGTGATAAAGAGAGGATGGGAGATAAAGAAATGGGGGCAACAAGTGTAGACAAGATTTTCAAGAAGGTTACCTACACAGGGAGGGGAAGGAGCTGGGCTCAGCTAAGAGTAGGGACAGTTACTCCATATACAATAGGAAGGAAGACAGAATGTGCAGGCAATGGTTCAGGTAACTGGGTAGTTTGGGTGGTGGGAATTTATGAGAATTCTCATCTAAATCTTCTAATTCTAGGTAAGCCAAGGTAATCAGCTGAGGGGGAAGGTGGGGGAGGCCAACTCAAGGTCCAAAAAGAGAGGAAGAGACAAAAAAATCATCATCCAGGGGAGGAAGGGCATAAGTGGGAGGGAAAAAAGAAGGATGATCTCTGACCAGCGTTCACTTGGGGTTTCAGTATGCACACGGACTGAGAGGAGACCAGTCAGCACTTTCAGTTCTCTGAATTATATCTGGATTTTTTTCCCCCTTGTTTGTTCATCTTGGTCCTTCTTAATTTTGCTGTTGATTTTGCAGAAACATCTGCAAAATGTTGTCTGTTCACACTTGAAATGAGGGGCTGAGTTAATTAATGGAGGGGACTGAAGACACCCCTCTTCCAATGGAAAGCATCCTCCAGAGCTAACTTGACTAAATGAAAAAAGGTCCACAACCAGGCACTTCTCGTGGTCACGTTTCAGAACCATGAATGAAGAGGTATGGTATGAAAAAATAAACGGTAACAGCAGTCAAAGTTGTCACCTGCAAAGGAAACAGAATCAGAAAGTGATCAGCAACCCCAAGGGCTAGAAGACAAAAACTGAACTTTCAAAGTTCCAGAATTCCTGACCCAGCCCAATGACCAATGCAGCATGAGGGTAGAATAAATACACCCTTCCCTGGTGGCTCAGAGGGTAAAGTGTCTGCCTGCAGTGCAGGAGACCAGGGTTCGATCCCTGGGTTGGGAAGATCCCCTGGAGAAGGAAATGGCAACCCACTCCAGTACTCTTGCCTGGAAAATTCCATGGACTAAGGAGCCTGGTAGGCTACAGTCCATGAGGTCGCAAAGAGTCAGACACGACTGAGTGACTTCACTTCATTATACTTAGAAATGCACTCCAACAAAATAAGGGAATAAGCAGAGAAGGTTCTAGGACAGAGGTTTACTTATTTTTGTTTCCTTTTGGCTGCCCTTCTCAGCTTGCAGGATCTCAATTTTCTGACCAGGGACTGAACCCAGGGCCAAGGCAGGGAAAGTCTATAATTCTAACCATTAGGCCATAAGGCTTACTTTTAATTACTCCTAGTTGTACACCTTTCCTTAGGTCTGAGTGTCTTTGTGCGTTTATCACTCTTAAAATTTTTTTTGTATAAACAACTACTTACTGTTTGCCTCTCAAACCATCAAACTCCCAAACACTGCAGCTTCTCCCCTTTCTTTTCCCACAAGGCTTCGTGTGTTGGAAAAATATGTAGGCTTACTTTCATATTCTTTTTATTTCACACCAAACCTCTTCCTTTTTCAAACTATCAAAAGCATTTAGACTTAACTATTTACAACCAGTTTCACTGTTCATCATTGTTCCATACATAAATGCCCCTTTATTGTAGATGCTTGCCTCATTTTTCACTGGGCTGATTTATATGGTATAATTTCCAAAGTTGCACGTTTTCTGCATCCTAGCTCTAAACCAATGCTCAGCGGACTTCTATTATTAAATTAAAAGAGGGTGTATCTATCCTGGCTGTTTAGTACAATTCATACAAATGCACACGCCAGGAACTTAAATGTCACTGGCCACATAGGAGTCCAAGAGCTACACTCCATCAGAGCACTAATCTTAACTCTAACCGTAAATGTCCTAACACAGAATACCAAACACTGAAGCCTCAACCCTAGTTGAATTTGCAACTCCAATCCTGGACTAAACGAAACAAAGCACTGCAACTCGCCTAGTCCCAGTGGCCTAATGTAACCTAAATCTTAACTGAAGCCTTAACCCCAACGCTGAACCTTTAAAACAGGAGATCTGGGTACTCAAGCAGGGGTTTATCAAAACAGTGAGTAGACGTATCATTTTTATTCTGGTACAAATATTTTCAAATTTTCCTCGTTATGGTTTCTCAGATACACCCATCATTTAAAAGTGCACATTTAATTTCCAAACACATGGGGTTTTTTTTTTAAAAGTATCCTTGATATTAATTTCTCATTTTGATATTAATTTCTTTTTAAAATATTTCCTTCTCTGCAATCACCTTCTGTGTTTTTTTTCAGTATTTTAACATTATTGAGGCTTTTGATGGCTATGTCAAAGATCTCTCTTGGTAAAAGTAAAGCACATTGGACTGGAAAATATGTGGATTATTTTCAATTATCTTTTGATATTGATTCCTAACATAATTCCACAGTGACAGGAGAACAGATTCTGTATAATTCTAATACCTTTAGACCATGAAATTTTGCATCTTGTTTTACGTCACTGGATATGGTCTACTATCTCTTGGGTTATAGTTTATGGGAACTTGAAAAAGATTTGTATCCTGCTGCTGTGTGAAAATGATACAAATCTTGATTATGCTGAATTGGTTCATTGTGCTTTTCAGGTCTACTATATCCTTCTACTTTCCTATTCATTCTATTAATTTTTGAGAGTTTGATATTGAAACTCCAAGTAAAAATTTATCTACTTAAAAAATCGTAATATAGAGTGGAACTGTATGTAACTTTGTTCTGTATTTTCTAAGTCTCCTGTAAATGTGTTATTGCACTTACATAATTTAAAGATTAAAAAGAGAAAAAAATAGTGAGTAAAGGAGGAATCTCCTTCCGCTCTCCCTGTGGCCCACACCGGTCCAGCCCCACCTCCCGCTGTCCCCTCGTTTCTTTCAGGTCTTTACTCAGACGTCACGTCTATAAAGCTTTTAGGATCAACTGTACAGTTAGAACCGCACCCCAAAACAGCACCCTCACTTCTGACAACTGCAAGTTCAGGGTCACCCCCAAACCACCTCAATAATTTGCTAGAAGGACCCACAGCACTCAGAGGAAGCAGATATAATCATGGTTAGGGTTTATTACAGTGCTTCCCTGGTAGTTCAGCTGGTAAAGAATCCGCCTGCAATGTCGGAGAACTGGGTTCGATCCCTGGGTGGGGAAGATTCACTGAAGAAGGGAGAGGCTACCCACTCCAGTATTCTTGGGCTTCCCTGGTAGCTCAGCTGGTAAAGAATCCGCCTGCAATGTGGGAGAACTGGGTTCGATGGCTGGGTTGGGAAGTTCCCCCAGAGAAGGGTTTATCACAGGAAAGGGATACAGATGAAATCAGCCAAGGGGAGTGCACAGGGCAGAGCCCACGAGGGTTCCAAAGAGATGCTCCTTGTTCCCTCTGTGGAGCCGTGGGCGATGTGTGACCTCATCCCAGCCACAGAATGTGACAACACGCAGAGCACTGGTGCCCAGAGTACTAACGGGGCTTGGGTCACATGCTGGCCGCGTCGCTGACCTGCAGCCCCAGCCCCTCCCAGAGGGCGGCTAATACCTTTAGGCTCCAGCTCCTCTGGAGGCAGAACTGTCATAGCACGACCCAAAGTCCCCATCACAGGTCACACTGCTAAGACTGCCCAGTGGCCAAATACCCCAGGCAAACAAAGACACCAACCAGGACGCGAGGTAAAGGCCAGAGTCGCCTTTGGTGAGGTTAATTCTTTTTTAAAAATTTATTCATTTTAATTGGAGACTAATTACTTTACAATATTGTAGTGGTTTTTGCCATACATTGACATGAATCAGCCATGGGTATACATGTGTTCCCCATCCTGAACACCCCGCTTCCATCTTCCTCCTAGTGAGGTTAATTCTTCACCACACACTTCTCTCACTGTGATCTTCCCCAATTTAAACACGCAATTTCTGCCCCAAGAATCCACATCACCACTTACCACCATCAAGCATAAAATTTATTTTACCTGATTATTTTATTGTCTCTCCTCTCCATTAAGAATGTAAGGTGGCAATTTGGTCTGCTTTATTCACTGCTGCATCATCTGCTTCCAGAACTGCGCCCTCCAATATAGGAACCACTAGCCACACGTGGCAAGTGAGTACGTGACTAGTCACTGCTGCTGCTGCTGCTGCTAAGTCGCTTCAGTCGTGTCCGACTCTGTGCGACCCCATAGACGGCGGCCCACCAAGCTCCCCCATCCCTGGGATTCTCCAGGCAGGAACACTGGAGTGGGTTGCCATTTCCTTCTCCAATGCATGAAAGTGAAAAGTGAAAGTGAAGTTGCTCAGTCGTGCCCCCCTCTTAGCAACCCCATGGACTGCAGCCCACCAGGCTCCTCCATCCATTGGATTTTCCAGACAAGAGTACTGGAGTGGGGTGCCATTGCCTTCTCCAACCTGACTAGCCACTAGTCCAGATTAAGGGTAAACTACACATTGACTTTTAAAGCCATTATATTGTAAAAAGCAGGGAAAGAATTTCACTGATACTTTATTATGTTGGTTCTAAGTTGAAATATATTTGGGACATACTGGATTACATAAAATATACTATTAAAATTTATTTCACCTGTTTCTATTTTGTAAACTTATTTAATGTAGCTAGAAAACTTACAGAATTATATATGTGGCTGCAATCTGAGTCTCATTTTGTGTGTGTACATATACAGAGAGAGACAGAAGAGAGAGAGAGGAGGAAGAATAAATTTTATTATTTGATATATATATTTATATAGATATGGAAGACATATCAGCCAATATTTTTTGTAAAGTATCAAGTAGTAAATAGTCTAGGCTTTGCAGCTATATGGCCTCTGTTCAGCTCTGCCACAGTAGCAAAAATTATATTTAAACAAATACATGAGGCTGTGTTTCAATAAAACTGTTTTTGTAGAAATAAGCAGCTGCATAGTTTTGCCTGTGGGCCATAGTTTGCACACCCCTGATTTAGAACACTGTTTAGTCCATAGTAAATATTCAATAGATACTTGTCACCTGGGTAAATACAAAGAACGCTATAGTGACAGCATGTTGAGCCCGAGAGCATGGTTAATGTCAGAGGTTCCTGGTGGCCAGGAATCTGGGGCACATTGCACATGAATTGTAAGTTACTGGAGGGATTTAAGCAGGGCAGTGATCAAATCTGACACAGCTTTTATTACAGGTCTCTGTGACAGATGGCATCCAGTCCCACCCCTTCTCCCCTTTCAGAACTCATTCACCCGACTGTCAAGGATGCTGGTGGCTGAAAGCTCTCAGGTGAGTCTTCCTTTAAGGGTTGCTCAGGGCTGAAGAAAACCACCTTGCCCAAGGTGCCACCCTCTTCCTGGAGCCAACCACATCCAATGACTCGCCAATGTAGGGGCGTAAAGGCCCCTCTTGCCCACGTGCAGACAACTCGGAAAAGCCACTCCCGCTCCGGCGCGCCTTACAGGACTGGCAGCCGTGATCCACGCGGTGGCTGCAGCCTGGGCACCAATTCGGTGGTGCCCAGCCGAATTGCAGGGCAACCCACTACAGCATTCTTATCTGGAGAATTCAAGTGACAGTGAAAATGAATGCTGCTGTGGGAGCCATTGAAGCACCAGAAAAAAACAACGCCAAAGGTGAACACCAGAGGGCAGCACATGGAAATCTCATATTCTGTATCTAGAGGGCAGAAACGGAGAAGGCATTGGCACCCCACTCCAGCACTCTTGCCTGGAGAACCCCAGGGACCGGGGAGCCTGGTGGGCTGCCGTCTATGGGGTCGCACAGAGTCGGACACGACTGAGGCGACTTAGCAGAAGGCAGAAAAGGCTGGAGGGCCAATCAACAGGGAAAACAGAAAGCAGGCCTTTGAATCAATCCAGGCCAGGGAAGGAGCTGGCTTGACCCAGGATGCCAGTGGCACAATTGGGAAGTGGTCAATCTTGGCTGTATTTTGAAAATAAAACCAACGTAATTTGCTATGGTGTTTGCATTCATTTCCTATTGCTTGTGTAACAAATCAACACAAATTTACAGACTTAACACAGATTTGTTTCCTTACAGGTCTGAAGGTCGGAGGTCTAAAAAGAGTCTCTGGGCACGGAAGTCCAGATGCTGTGAGGCCTCTTCCTTCTGGAGGCACTGCGTGCAAGTCTGTTCCCTGGCCTCTTCCAGCTCCGAGAGGCTGCCTGGGTTCTCTGGCTTGTGGCCCCTTCCTCCATCTTCAAAGCATATCACTCCAACTTCTCCCAACCTCACATCTCCCTTGGCTGACTTCGATCCTCCTGGTGTTATCCTGGAACCATTTCAATAATCTAGGATAATCTCCCTGCCTCAGAATCCTTACTTCAATCACATCTGCAAAGTCCCTTTTGCCATGTAAGGGAATATGTTCACAAGTTCCAGGATTACGACATGGACATCTTCAGAAGGCCACTGTTAAGCCTACCACAGGGTAGAAAAAGAAAAGTGGAGAATGACCTCAGTGTTTGGGGGCTGGAGTATCTGAAAGAATGGGTGGTCAGGACCCGAGATCAGCAAGACACAGGCTCAAAGATTTAGTTGGTTCTTTGGAAGCTGAGTCCTGATGATTGCTCCCTGCAAAGGCTTCCCTGTGTTAAAAGATACTTTTCAGAAGGAGGCAAAACCATGACTCTCTTTATAGAAGTAAAAATGAACGTGTGATGAGGAATTCATTTTACTCATATGATCTGAGAAAACCAGGCAGATGTTATGACTGAATCTCAGCAAAGCTCAACACAGCACAAATTTATATGGTAAAGGAATGTTGAGATGAGTTGCAAATGGGGACAAAACTGAACAGGGCTAGAACCTGAAGGCCCAGAAAGGTGTATTGTAGATACACCTTTACTCTGTATGCAGAGTTACCTACTGAAATACAGAATTGTTTCTACACATGATTCTTCTATCTGAGCACTCAACACGTAAGCCCCAGGGAGGGTGGGTTGAGTTTCTGGCAGGAGCAGAATGAGAAGGTGGGTTTAATGCTATCAAGGGTCGACAAAAGATAGCAGGAAGAACACCAGAAATGACACATTGCATCACAAACATTTTGCACTGGTTTCATTATAATACTTTTTGACTGGTTAGTTTTTCTTTGTAGAGAGGTTGTTACACTCTAATATTCGTGTCTCCCCAAATTTGTATGTTGAAGACCTAACCCCAACGTGATGGTATCCGGAGGTGATTAGGTTTAGATGAGGTCATGAGGACAGGACCCTCGTAATCCTGTTGATAGGATTAGTGTTCCTATAAGAAGAGGTGGGGAGAGCTGAGCTCGCTCTCTCTCCCCCTCACAAAGTGAGGACACGGTGAGAAGGCTGACAACCTTCTCACCTACGTCTGCAACCTAGGAAGCAGCTTTCACCAAAGAACCAAATCAGCAGGCTCCTTAATCTTGGACTTCCAGCCTCTGCAACCTAGAGAAATGAATTCTTGTTGTCTAAGTCACCTGGTCCACGGTATTTCATTATGGCAGCCCAGCTGACTCATACAGAAGATGGTGATTTTTTTTGGGGGGGGTGTCCAGTCACTGGGTACTCAGCCACACGGTAACATTTTACATCCCACTCAAATGCAATTACACAGGACTGAATGAAAACAGCGTCATTCACCCACTCTTCTGGCCATTACTACTTTGGAACCAAGAAAGCATCCCTTTTGTGTGGCTGTTCCCAAAACATATCAGCCCTTTACTGTAGGTAACTAAACCGGAAGTACAGTGATTTCTACTGATAAGTAATAAATTTAGCAGTATCCTCTCTTTTATGTTCCCTTTTTCCCATCCCTTCTTTTAATCCAATTAACGTGCACAAGAGAGAGGGGAGTGAACCCTGCGCTACACAGTGAGACTGGCCAAGCGGGAGAACACCTTCCAGGACCAGAGAGGAAATCTCCAACTGTCACGCATACTTTTGTCGTCAAAAGAAGAATGTGCTGTTGGGGATTTCCTGGTAGTTCAGTGGTTAGGACTCCACTGCAATTTCACTGCTGAGGGCTCAGGTTCAATCCCTGGTTGGGGATCTAAGATCCCACAAGCTGTACGATGCAGCAAAAAAGAAAAAAAAAAGGCGGGGGGCGGTGGGGAGAAGAATGTGTTAGGAGGAAAAAATTTCCCTCCGCCAACCTACCAGGCTAGGTTCAATGGTTGGAGGCCTGTGAATTAACAAACAACAGACAAATTAATAGGAGAGAAGACAAAGCTTATTTACGAAGGAGGCTTCAGATGAATTGGTTCCCTGGACAACCAAAGATAAAAGTTTATCAACATACTTAGGAGGAGAAAGGGCTTCTGTGGAAGAATAAATGGAAGGCACGACAGTTCCAGATAAAGCTTGTTTAAGCAGTCACTCATCCCTGTGATAGTGGTTAGTCTCCCTTCTGGCCGTAAACCTGCCAGAGAGGATTTATAGCAACTGTATTTTCTAGGAGGTCCTGCTTAAATCTACAAAAGAAGTTGAGATAAAGTTTATCCCTGTGGCGGCTGCTTGTTCAGATGTTTTTAGCTTAAGCTAAAATTATAGATAAAATAAATGAATATAATATATAAATACAATATAAATAAAATAATATAAACATAATAAAATAAAAGATTATTTTAGAATAATCTTCATTGTGATTGAGGTGCATTTTGAATCCCTACAGGTGCAAAACTATTCTTCATGTAATAGAATTCTTCAAAGGGCATTTTCTATCTCAAGATTTTGGGCAAAGCACCGGAGGTAAGAAAAACAAGTGCCCCACAGTCAGGAGTGATGTGTAAGATGTGCAGAAGAATGGCAACCAAACTGGTTCCTGATCTTTAGCCCATCACCTGCTAGCAGGCAGGGGCTTGGGACCAGGAGTGAAACTGGAAAGATGGTTTCTTAAAGGAAAGGGTTTTTCCCTTCTCCTGCCTCAAGTCTGACAGGAGGGCTTCAAGGAAGCATGACCGAGCTCCCTGGAGCTGACTGGGGTGCACATGTGAGGCGGCCACTCAGGCCCACTGCGAGCCCCACCACTG
>NW_011494615.1:2600221-2608422 GCF_000754665.1 Bison bison bison
CCTCCCTCTCCTCCCCTCATCCTAAATGAGGCTGGGGTGACATCATGAGAGGGTGAAGGGCAAAGAGGACTGAAAGCAAGAGGAGGGAATACTGAAGAAGCCAGCCACACTTCCCTTCCACTGACTTCCCATGCTGAGCCAGGCAGCCTGCAGGGCACCCCCCGGCCACCTCACTCTCCTGCCTGCCCAGCAAGTGTTCTGACCCTTCCAGACTAAGTTCAGAAGCAAGTCAGGAGAAGAGACACAGGTGGAAGCTGGATTGTCTTTCATGACCCAGCCTCAGAAGTCACAATGTACCCTTCCACTAGGGGATGACACAGAGACCGCTTCTTCTCAACTGAGGAACGCCACATTCACAGTATAAGGAGTTCACAAGGGACGGGGGACAATGGACCAACCGTCTTTGGAAAATATGTTCAATCTGTCCCATGAATAAGTAAACACATCCCAGAGTGGAGGACCCAGTATATGAACTCAAGTTCTACTCAGTACCTATTGTTCAAAGAGGAAGGAATATATGAGGACTGAATATATTCAGTCCTCACACATTCTAGAACGTTTATCCTGCAACCTGGAGAACATAAAGCTTTGTTGATAAAGAGAGATGATCAGTTATCAGGATAATTCACTTATCTGTGTAATCTGACTCTTTAACTAAAATGCAGGCTCTGTGAGATCATCTACATAGATAGATTCTTCAGTGTTAGCCCAGAACCCAGTACATAGCAGTTGTGAGGGGAAAAAAATTCTTGCAGAATAAATAAATGAAATGATGAAATGCAGGGCTTGGACGTGTGAAATGAACTGTCACTTGGTGAGGTGCTGCCACCTTCTGGTCACTGCGGGTATTGCCAACCATTTACAGCGTTCCATTTCCCCACGTGCCTTTGGAAGAATGCACCCATACCTCAGTTTACAGGGTGCTTTTGTGATGGCTGATTGGTTTGGGTTTTAACAGCAGCCCTGACTCCTATATTGATGCCCATCTGACCAGTAAGATTCATGAGGACTGGGGGAGTTATTTACCAGAATCCTCTCTCCCTGGTCTAGACATGTTCACCCCAAGCCAGCCCTCAGCCCTCCAAAGCCTAGCGCGGCTTCCTCCCCCGCATGGTGGCTGCTCTGATCAAAGTCCTCAAGGGCCCCCTTGTGGACCCCAGAAGCCCCTTCCCTTCCTTCTCTCTGCAGCACTGGACACGGTCAGTCTCTTCCCTCCTCAAGTACTTTCTTCTCTCAACATCTCCCATGACTCACTCCTGTCTGGACTTGCCCCTGTCTCCCTGGCTGCTGCTTCTCCTCTGCTGCCGCTCTGCAGTCCGTCTTCCCCAGGGCTGCCCTGAGCCCACTTCTCCTCACAGAGCCCTGGGAGGTCATCTCCCTTGCAGCCTCAATTTTCACCTGCACACAAATGGGCCATCAGGTCTGTTGCCAGCCCAGTCTTCTCTCCCAGCTCTAGACCAGATCATCCGGGCCCTGAAGATGGGCTCTGTCTGGAGATCCTGCACCTCATGCTCACCTTGTCCAAAGTCAACTGTGGCCTCCATGCTCTGCCCACCACCCCATCCTTCCCTCCTCACTCCCATAGCTCAGCTTGGCATCCCTACTCACTCACTTCCCCAAGCCAGACGTCTGGGGTCCACCCCTGAGTGCTTCCTTTCCTCATGGCTGAGTTCACTGAATAGCTGTCAGTCTGTTCCCTCAAACCATGCAGGCACTCAGGCATCTTTCAGATCTTTTAGGTTTTGTCTATGCTACACCCTCAGCGTCCCTCAGACCAGCCCCTCCCCACTGCAACCACCAAGAACTTTGCCATTCAGAGCCTGGGTTGCTATGACAGGCCTTTGTCACCAGCCTCCTGAGATACAAACTGCTCTGGCGAAAACCCTGTTCCTTAGGGCCCAAACTTGCCTGGCACCTACAACTCGGCCCCATCTGCCACCCGAGACCAGCCTCCACCCTCTGCCCGCTCTCTTCCTCTGCCTCAAATACTCTTCTGTCATCTGCCTGTGTCTGAAGCACCCCACCCCCACTGTACAGACAGGGAAACCGAGGCACGGAGCATCGACAGAACTTGTCCGAGGTTACAGAGCTGGCAAGTGGCAGAGCTGGGCTTCCAAAGGGCTGTGAGATCGGCTACTTTCGCTCCACAGCGTCAGGCTCTGCTCAAAGTCCCCACGTGCAAAATGGGAGGAAGGAAAGACTAGGTGCTCTTCCTGCTCTGATTTTTCCCTCAGTAGGATTTCTTGCTTCAGAGATGTTGGGAGGCTCTCTGGCGGTGACCTGGGGGCTGAGCACAGATGCCTAGGATCCCCTAGCCGGCCGCTTGGTAGAGAATGTTTGGGCCAAGCTCTGGGCTGACAGGGCGATGCCGCAAGTAAACAGACATGGTCTCCAGCCTTGGCTCCCTCATCTGCTCCAGTTTCCATTCTCTCAGCTTTTTGTAACCATTAGCAAAATATAACAAACTGTGGCTTAAACAATACCCATTTGTTAGCCTACAGTTCTGGAGGTCAGAAGTCGGCCACAGGAGGGCTGGCCTCTCTGCTCAGGGAACCCTAAGGCTGAAACTAGTCTCCATCTGGAAACGACACCAAACTTCTGTTCCAGGCTCATGTGGGTTGGTGACAGAATCAAAATTAAAAACTTCTGCTGTGTGACAGGCAATGTCAAGAGAGTCAGAAGACAAGCCACAGTCTGGGAGAAAACATTTGCAAAAGGCATAACAGATAAAGACTGTTTGCATAAAAATATGCAAAGAACTCTTCAAACTCAACAGTAAGAAAACAAACAACCCCATTTCAAAAATGAGTCAAAGACCTTGACAGCCATTTCATCAAAGAAGACACACAGATGGCAAATAAGCATATGAAATGGTGATCCACGTCATGTATCATCAGGAAAATGCAAATTAAAACAACAACGAGATATCGCTGCATGCCTCCTAAAATGGCCAAAATCTACAACACTGACAACACCAAATGTTGGCAAGGATGCAGAGCAACATGAACTCTCATTCATGCTGGTGGGAGGCAAAACTGGTGCAGCCGCTTTGGAAGACCGTTGGGCTGCATCGTAAAACACTAAACACACTCTTACCGCTCTATCCACCAAGTACACTCCGTGGTATTTACCCAGGGGAGCTAAGAACTTACATCTACACAAAAACCTACACACAGATGTTTATTGCAACTGTATCCATAACTGCGAAAACTTCAAAGCAACCAAACATCCTTCAGTAGGTGAATCAATGAAACTGTGGTACATCCAGACAATGAATGATTATTTAACTCTGAAAACAAACGAGTTATCGAGCCCTGAAGAGTCACTGAAGAACCTTAAGTGCATATTACTATGTGAAAGAAGACAATTCAAAAAGGCTATGTACTATATGCGTCTAACTATATGCCGTTTTTAAAAAGGCAAAACTATGCAAACGGTAAAATGATCAATGGTTGCCAGTAGTTAGAGAGGAGGAAGGGAGGAATAGGAAGAGCAAGCATAGAGGACTTTTAGGGCAGTGAAGTAACACTGAATGATTCCATAATGATGGATACACGTCATTATACATTTGTCCAAGCCCACAGAATGTCCAATACCGAGAATGAACCCTAACATAAACTACGAACTTTGAGTGACAATGATGTGTCAATGCAGGTTCATCGATTGTAACAGATGTACCATCTGGTGGGGGATCCTGATAGCGGAGGAGGCTGTGCATTTATCTAGAGGCAAAGGGTATATCAGAACTCTACTTTCTGCTCAATTTCAATGCAAACCTAAAGAAAAGTTTCCCAAAAAAGTCTATTTAGAAGAAAAAAGTACACACTGGATTTTGAATACTCTATTCAAAATAAAGAATGTAAAAGTATCTCATTAACAACTTTTATTGATATATGTACATATAATATTTTAGAAACTTGAGTGAAATAAAATATATTTTTAAAATTAATGCCACTTTTTGCTTTTCACAGTGTGGCTACCAGAACATTTTAAATGTTCTGTGGGGCTTACACTGTTTTTCTCCTGGATGTATACATACATATAACTGTTCTTGTGTTCAGCTGTGTCTGACTCTGTGGCCCCATGGGCTGTAACCCTCCAGGCTCCTCTGTCCATGGGATTTCCCAGGCAAGAATGGCAACTGGAGTTGCCATTTCCTCCTCCAGGGGATCTTCCCAACCCAGGGATTGAGCCAGTGTGCCTGGCATCTCCTGCATTGGCAGGAGGATTCTATCACCAGTGCCACCTGGGAAGCCCTTCCACTGGACAGTGTACTGGTCTAAATCTTCAAAACAGCCCTGTGACATAGGTGCTCAGCTCACAGGTGGGAGAAGTTAACGCAGCAGATGTTGCCAGCGCCCCTGGATCCCTCACGCCTCCCTGGGGTCACCAGCAGCCTCAGTGGGCAGTCCCCGTACAGGCTCACTGGGTCCTAGCCTCAATCACTTGGATCTCTCTGCCTGAGGGGTAGACGGGGAATCTGCGGGAGCCAGTGCTTCTGGGACCAATCCTCATCCAGGGGGGTGAGGAGGGTGGATGAATACCCCAGCTCCCTTACCCTGCCCGGGTGAGGTGTGTTCCACACCAGCTCCCGAAGTCTCCAGCGGGATCCAGCCCCAGCTGTCCACAGAAATAATCTGCTTTCCTTCTCCTCCTCACTTTAGCCCCTCACCCCCTTCCTCCCCTCCCAGTGAAACCACTTGCACCCAAATGCTCTTCTTGGACTCTGCTATTGGAAGATCCCAAACTAACACACTAGAATACAGAAAACAGGCAGATTCTCAGAGGTCATAGAAATAGGAAGACAGGCTGGTGAGAGCAGTCTGACACCAGGGCCCACACGACCCTCGTGGCACGGCCACCAGACTCCCACGGCAGGAGGCGGACACTCTCCCCTCAAATCTGTCCACCTTTGAGCTGCCCCCCGAGCAGCGCAGAAAGTCGCTTCTGCAAGTTCAGAGGATTTTGTCAAGAGGCTGAGCTGACCTGTCCTACAGCCCTGGAACAAACACACCCTGGCCGGCCCAGAGCTGTCCCTTGACACCCGTGTCTGCTTCCCAGCTGGAGGGAGGCCAGGACTGCCAGCCAGGGCTTTGAAGGACACTCGCCTTCGGACCCAGAGCATACACTGGGATCTGGGACCAGGGAAAGTTGCCGGTGGTGGGGATCCAGGGGAGAACGTATTGAGCTTACTCATCAGTTGAGTTTACATATGCTGGGCACTGTACCAAATGTGGTGTGTGTGTGTAACAGATGTATATTCCTCCCAGCAACCTTTTGAGGTATACACTATTAGTATGCCCAAGTTATAGATGAGGGAACTGACGAACAGACAGGGTGAGTAACTTGCCAACGTCACACAGCTAGTAAGTGTCACAGACAGGATTCAAACTCAGGTAGGCAGCCTGGCTCTGAACCTTTCCTGGGTCCTGCCTCTCCTGAAACATCAGGTGAGTCTACCGCCAGCTGCTCACTCTGAGCTCTGCCAGAGTACCCGTTTTCCTGGGAGATAGGCACGGGCTTCTGACTAATCCCCAACTTCAGCAGAGCCCCACTGAAGAGGGATGGACTGACAGGGGAATGTGCCCTCAAGACCAGGAAACACTAAGCTCCAGAAGCAGTGGGGGGTGGGGCAGGTTGTAATCACTGAAAAAACGAGGCCTTCCCTCTCCACTCCCTCCCAGCCCTTCTGCCTTCTGACAGGTCAATTAACCAGCACAGCCATTCGACCTCAGGATAACCATTTACTCTCAGCCTCCTTCCCAAAATGATTTGAGGGGGCTTTTAAAAAGATAACTGCCCAGCATCCCCACCACCAAAGATACTCTGATAAATAATGCCTGACCACTGCCTTAATGGCCTTATCACTGACACCTTGATGTGATTTTGTTACATTACACAGAGGGTGACCAGCTCAGCCTGTTTTTCTTCGAACTTTCCAAGTTTTAAAACTGAAAGTCCCCTGTTCTGGGAAACCCCTCAGAGATGGGCAACAGGGACAGTTGTTTACCCCCGTGACACAGGATGCAACCCACAGCGTCTACCTGCTGAAAGTCTAAACATTTAGCTCAGAGTGTCCTTGGAGCCAAGGCAAAGAAGGAAATACCATCCTCGATGAGATTTTCAGTGTCTATGATAGTGCTATCAGAAATCTTTCCACAATGATGGAAACATTTTGCACTCTGCTCCATGGAGCACTTAAAATGTGGCTAATGGGATGCAGGAACACAATTTTTCATTTTGTTTCATTTTAACCTATTTAAATAGTCTCATGTGGTTAGTGGAAGTTGTATCAGGCAGTACAATTGTATTAGATAAAAACAAACCAGGCCTGAGAAATTTCTACCATGAGTTTATCATAGTTGCAGTGAATACACAAGTGGATTCCACACAGGCACGTTCCTTTTCTTTTGTATGTAATAACCTGTATATCAGGCCCTTGTATAACACAGGCCATGTGCTAAGCACTCTCACAAAACCCTCTAATATGTGAATTCATTCAAGTCTCAAAACCACTCCAGAGGGTAGGCACTAAGGCTCCTCTTCCCTTGGCCCGAGAGGATGGGTATATTCCTGCCTTCCCAGGGAGACAGGATCCGGGAAATACATGCTAGGGCAGGAAAGGGCAAAAAGGTGGGAATCAGAGGAGGCCAGGGAGGAGGGCTCCCCGATGCCCCTCTTCTCACCCCAGGCCAATGCTGCCTGCCTGACACTGACTCAATGGAAAAGAGTGAGCAGTGCCTGGCATCACTTCCTGGCACCAGAGGGCACCCAGGATGTCAGAAGAAAGACCCTGTTCTGCCAGCTAGCGGAACACAACTTCGACATGGAACCTGGGCAAAATGCCTCAGTCATTTGTGCTCTGCGTGGTCTCCTGATGCCCCTCGCCACACTGCCCTTCCCAGCCTAAACGCCAGGATCTCTGGAGCCTATTAAGGCCCTTGGGCTCTGGGCAGCCAAGGAGGGGCAGCCGTGACCTCCACACACAAACATACACACATACTCCTTCTGTGACGGGAAGCTGATGACTCCGGGTCAGAAATAACCCCCGAGTCAGCTCCCCGCGTGCTGCCCCTCCCCTCTCCTCCCTTCCCAGAAAGCCTGGGCCCTGAGTCAGAGGCGAGAGCCTGACAGTAAACAAGACCCAGATAATCTGCTGTGAACACCGCAGACCATGCTGGGGAATCCTCTGACAATCCCGGACCCGGTGAAGAACCGGGGCCTGGAATATGTCCTCCCCCAAACCCAGCTGTGTGCACTCAGGGCTGTATATACCTGTGCGGTGGGACGCGGGGAGGGATGGAAGAGACAGGGGAAAGGTCTAGCGCAGGAGTGGGGAGAAGAAGGGCCTTACTCTCAGGGGTATCCGGGCTGGGAAACGAGGAGCAAGGGCCTAGGCCTGCCCTCAGGGGGCCTCCAGTCTCCTGGCAGGATGGGCACACGCCACACGTCAGACATAGTCAGAGGCTGGGGTAGAGACGTGGGGGCTCACAGGATGGGGGGCCAAGTTGACCAGGTGTCAGATGCTCCTCCTTATTCATTCCCTCAGAATAGTCTGGGATGTCCGCACCCCACACCACAGCTGAGTCACTGACCCCAATCCTCAGAGGAGACTTGGATGAATGAAGCTCTCCCCCACTCACTCCTCTTCCCCTCCCTAGCAGAAAGGACATGTAACTGATGCCCGAGATGGAGAGTAACTTCCAGAGCCCTAAAAATAACTGAACCACTTCATACTCTGACCTTAGCCTCCCCCACTGCCCCCACCTCGGCCCACCCCCTAACCAGCCAGATAAAGGCAGCTGCTGAGGCTGGCAGGGGACACAGACCCCGAGCTAGGGCAGCGAGAAGGCGTCCGACGGAGCCAGCAGAGCGAGAGCAGCCCAAACAAGAGGAACCGACAGAGCCGCAGGCCTCACCTGCCGAAGACCCCAAACCCCAACAGCCAGGCAGAACCCGCAGGTGAGAAACCCGCTCCTTTTCTCTCCACACCAATGGGGCTGGTTCTCCAGGCCGGGACCCCCTCTGGCCCCTCTCTGGGCAGCGTGTATTAGTGGAAGCTCTGAGTGAGGGGAGGAAGGTGGGGCCACACACCTGGAGCAGGTGAGTGGAGGGCTCTGATATAAAGATCCCACAAGGAAGTTGCCAGAGAGTTACCGTGAGCCCCATGGTAGCGCTCAGAGTGGCTGGCACAGGCCTGA
>NW_011494615.1:2608522-2616623 GCF_000754665.1 Bison bison bison
GGAGATTTCCGGGGAGCCCCAGGGTAGCCCTCAGAGGGCCTGCCACAGGCCTGAGGCCTACCGAGGGGCAGGTCCCAGCCAGTCTGGCGTAATCCAGAAACAGCCTGGAGGAGGTGGTCTGGAGTTGTGATTTTTAAAATCCGGTACGGAGCTCCTCAGGCTTAAGGCTTTCTTTCCAAGGAGCCCCAGCTAGGCCCAGTGTCTGGACAGAAGAGGCGGGGGAGGACAAGGGGGCCTGACTATGCTGCCAGGACAAGCCCCGTGCCCAGCTGCTGTGGGTAGAAGTCTTGGCATAGCTGGCTCAGGAATGTCTCCCCAGGGCTGGCCTGAGCCCGGCACCCCACATGGCCTAGGGCCTGGGTGTGATGTGGGCCATCAACTTGCCCAGTAGGGAAGCCCTTAAGGAAGATCTGGGGGGTAAAGCTGGGGTGACCAGGTCTGAGTGCTAGAGTATACTGCCAAGTATAGAGATGTGTGAAGGGGTCTGGGCCAAGAAAGAGCAGACTTGGAGGCAAAAGCAGGGGTCACCCGGAGCGGCTGGCCCAGTCATGGGAAGCCAAGCTCAGGGGCACCCCTAGGGTTCAGGCCTTACCCAAAGTCTGGCACCAGTTCTGAATTCGGCCTTCACCCCGCCTGGTCCCCATCCTTGAGAAACGAGGTGGGAAGACCTTGTAACCGCGTGGTGGAGCCACCAGGGTCAGCTCCTTCCCCTCTGGGGGCCGGTTTCCCCTTCCGAACAATGAGGGGATTGGGCTCAGTGACCTCGGCGGGTCCTCAGCTCTGCCCCCTCTGGACTCTGATTCTGATCACATGTGACCACAGCAGGGATTCTGGAGATTCCTGGGGGAGGCGGTGGAGGTGGGGTGGAGCTGGTGGCCCATACCTGCCATCTGCTCAGGCCACACTGGTGACAGGACAGGGAGGACGTGGGGACCATCAAGGTCCCCTTTGCCTTTGGCAGGGGGTCCTCATGAGAACTCAGGCTAAAGGAAGCGTGTGATGAGACTTGGACTGCCGACTTTAGAGGTCCTACTCCTTGGATGTCTTCAGAGGACAGGCTGGGGTGTGAGTGGGACAAGCAGGGCTTAGTCTCCCCCCTTCTGAGGTAGTTGAGAGACGGAAGCCCTTCCCCCACCCCCAGGTCCCTGTGGCCAGAACACGGTTCTAGCACTGGTCATCCCGCAGCCAGGGGCCAAATGCCAGCTCAGGAGGCAGGATCAGGGAGCCCAGGGCAGAGAAGGAGCCGAGGCAGGTCAGGCTCCCAGGGTCCCACTGGCTGAGCCTGACCTCTCCCCGGCCCAGGGCCACTGTGTGGAGGCCAGGTCCTTGGCTATATTTAGCACAGAGCGTGAAGCAGAGCTGTGGGTCAGGGGCAGTGAGGGGGGGACGTGCTTCTCATTCTTTCCCTACTGGCCTCTGGGGACTGTTAGCACACCTGTCACGAGACAGATAAGACAGTGAGGCCAGAGGCCAGAGAAGGGCTTGAGCGGTCAGGGCCGTGGGGGGCAGTGCCTTGGCGGAAGCTGATGGGCATGAAGAGGGAGAAAGAAGGCGTGCACAGGAGGTTCGTGCTGCACACAGTTGGGCACGGGGGTCCGTGAGCAAGGGGTGAGGCTATCGCTGCAGGAAGGCCCTCAGTCTCACCGCCTCCCCTCCTGGGGTGTCTGCTGGGAAACAGAGGGCCACCACAGCCACTGAGAAAGCGTCACACTTCCTACCTAAAGTGTTTAGAAACCCCGATCCAGCACTGCTTGCGCCTCATTCGCCGAGATCTGACTCTGGACCTCAGTTTCCTCATCTTTAATCAAGACTGGTTGGGCCAGAAGATCCTAGAGGTCCCCCTAGCTCAGAAAACCCCTAGTTAGGATTCAGAATTGAGTTCTGCCTAACTGGGAGACAACTGGTGAACACTCTCTCAGCCTTACTGCTTGTGCTGCAGCTAGAGCTGCCAGCCCCTGCTTTGCCTCCCTGGCCTGAAAAAGGAGAGCCAAAAGCTAAAGGCTGGACAGCCCCCAGTGAAAGGGACAAGTGCGCCCTCTGGTGGTGAGAAAGGAAACGTGACTGACAACTATTTCTCTCACCAGTTTGTGTGCTAGTCACTTAGTCGTGTCCATGTCCAAACCTTTGCGATCCCATGGACTGTAGCACGCCAGGCTCCGCTGTCCATGGGATTCTCCAGGCAAGAATACTGGAGTGGGTTGCCAAGCCCTCCTCCAGGGGATGTTCCCAATCCAGGGATCAAACCTAGGTCTCTCTCATTGCAAGCAGATGCTTTACCGTCTGAGCCAACAGGGAAGCCCAGTCACCAGTTTAGGGATCTGCTTCTCCCTGGCTGGGATCCCTTAAATCAGAATTCCCCCAGGCCACTCACCTGGGAGTCTACTAGGGAAAAACTGATTTTGGCAAAAGCAGGCAAGGATGGGACAGGACAGGAACAGTTTTCCCACTGCCAGGTTGGGCACCCCTTAACTGGAAGACGGAGTTTCAAAGCCTGTAGTGCCCTGCTGGCTCTGTGACAACCCAGGTGATTCTGGAGCAGGGACCCACATGATGGATGGCTCCATATGCCTTAAATTCAAGACTAGTCACAGACCAACCACTCAGGTAGCGGGGTGAGACCCCGGGGAGGTCTGGAAAGGGAGAGGGGTGGTCTCTAAGCACATGCCACCTAGGGCTACTCTACAACCAACCCCCACCCCACTGAAATCCCCCAACCCCATCCTCATCTCTGCCCCCTCTCTTCAGAAGGATGGCCAATGCCCAGACGCAGGTGGCCCCCACCCCAACCATCCCGATGGCAGCTACAGAGGACCTGCCCCTCCCTCCACCACCTGTCCTGGAGGATCTACCACCGCCGCCACCCAAGGAGTCCTTCTCCAAGTTCCACCAGCAGCGGCAAGCCAGCGAGCTCCGCCGCCTCTACAAGCACATCCACCCTGAGCTCCGCAAGAATCTGGCTGAGGCCGTGGCCGAAGACTTGGCTGAGGTCCTGGGTTCCGAGGAGCCCACCGAGGGTGATGTCCAATGCATGCGCTGGATCTTTGAGAACTGGCGGCTCGATGCCATTGGGGACCATGAGAAGCCACCTGCCAAGGAGTCCGTGCCTGGTGGCAACGTCCAGGCCACCTCCCGCAAGTTTGAGGAAGGCTCCTTTGCTAATAGTATAAACCAGGAGCCGGCTGGACCTCGGCCATCTGGAGGGGACGTGCGTGCAGCCCGCCAGCTGTTTGAGACGAAGCCGCTGGATGCGCTGACAGTTCGTGCTGAAGCATCAGAGGCTACAGTGAGGGAGCCTGCAGCCAGTGGAGATGTCCAGGGTACCAGGATGCTCTTTGAGACACGGCCACTGGACCGCCTTGGCTCCCGCCCCTCCACCCAGGAGCAGAGCCCCTTGGAGCTGCGCTCAGAGATCCAGGAGCTGAAAGGCGATGTGAAGAAGACGGTGAAGCTATTCCAAACAGAGCCGCTGTGTGCCATCCAGGACTCAGAGGGCGCCATCCACGAGGTCAAGGCCGCCTACCGGGAGGAGATCCAAAGCAACGCAGTGAGGTCTGGCCGTTGGCTCTTCGAGACCAAGCCTCTGGATGCCATCAACCGGGACCCCAGCCAGGTGCGGGTGATCCGGGGGATCTCCCTGGAGGAGGCAGCCCGGCCTGATGTCAGTGCGACTCGCTGGATCTTTGAGACACAGCCCCTGGATGCGATCCGGGAGATCTTAGTGGATGAGCAGGACTTCCAGCCATCCCCGGACCTTATCCCTCCTGGTCCGGATGTTCAGCAGCAGCGGCGTCTGTTTGAGACCCGAGCATTAGACACTCTCAAGGGGGAAGAGGAGGCCGGAGCAGAAGCCCCACCCAAAGAGGCAGTGGTCCCCGGTGACGTCCGCTCCACCCTGTGGCTGTTTGAGACGAAGCCCCTGGACACCCTCAGAGACAATGTCCAAGTGGGTCATCTCCAGCGGGTGGGTCCCCAGGAGGAGGAGAGGTTCACAAACGAGCATCTATCCAATGCTGACCCCTCAGCACCAACCCTCTCTCAGGGTGCCCCCCAGAGGGATGGGGTGAAGGGAGATGTGAAGACCTTCAAGAACCTTTTTGAGACCCTTCCCCTGGACAGTATCGGGCAGGGGGAAGCTTTGGCCCCTGGGAGCATATGCAGAGCAGAAGGAACTGATTCTGCCGGGCAGTCCCAGGACACAGGGTCCCCAGTGTACGCCATGCAGGATGGCAAAGGTCACCTCCATGCCCTGACCTCCGTCAGCAGAGAACAGGTAGTCGGAGGTGACGTGCAGGGTTACAAGTGGATGTTTGAGACACAGCCCCTAGACCGACTAGGCCGAAGCCCCAGTACCGTCGATGTGGTGCGGGGTATCACCCAGCAGGAAGTGGTGGCTGGAGATGTGGGCACTACCCGGTGGCTCTTTGAGACACAGCCCCTGGAGGTAATCCACCAACGGGAGCAGCAGGAACGAGAGGAAGAAGAAGGAAAGCCTCAGGGAGGCCCTCAGCCCGAAACACCCCACAAGGGTGACGTGCAGACCATCCGCTGGTTGTTCGAGACGTGCCCGATGAGTGAGCTGGGCGAGAGGCAGGGGTCAGAGGTCACAGACCTCACAAGCAAGGCACGGTCGTGCACCTGGATGTTCGCGCCCCAATCCCCGGACTGGCCTGAAGGCTCCAAGGAGCAGCACCTTGAGGTGAGCCAGGTCCAGGCTGGGGAAAGACAGACGGAGAGACACGTCTTTGAAACTGAGCCTCTGCAGGCCGCGGGCCACCCCTGCGGAAGGGGGCCTGTGCGGTACTGCAGCAGAGTGGACATCCCCTCGGGGCAGGTGTCTCGTCAGAAGGAGGTTTTCCAGGCTCTGGAGGCAGGCAAGAGAGAAGACCAGGGACCCAGGGAAATCCCTGAGCCCATCCCAGCGGGCTCAGTGCACAAGTTCACCTGGCTCTTTGAGAACTGCCCCATGGGCTCCCTGGCAGCTGAGAGCATCCGAGGGGGCAACCTCCAGGAAGAGCAGCCCGTGGGTCCCTCGGGCAAGGGGGTGCCGGAGAGGCAAGAGACTGCGGCCGAGGGGACCCTGCGGACGCTGCATGCCACGCCTGGCGTCCTGCACCATGGAGGCATCCTCATGGAGGCCCGAGGGCCAGGGGAGCTCTGCCTCGCCAGGTACGTGCTCCCATGCCCAGGGCAGGACAGCCCCCATGTTCGGAAGGAGGAGCTGGTGTCTGGGGAACTCCCCAGGATTGTCCGCCAAGTGCTGCGCCGGGCAGACGTGGACCAGCAGGGGCTGCTGGTGCAGGAGGACCCCGCGGGCCAGCTTCACCTCAAGCCGCTGAAGCTGCCAGCGCCAGGCAGCAGCGGGAGCATCGAAGACATGGACCCTGAGTTCCAGCAGTTGCTGGCTTGTGGCCTCGGGACCTCGGCGGGGAGGACGGGGCTGGTGATGCAGGAGACAGAGCGGGGCCTGGTGGCGCTGACCGCCTACTCCCTGCAACCCTGGCTAGCCAGCAGGGCCCCCGAAAGGAGCAGTGTGCAGCTGCTGGCCGGCTGCATAAACAAAGGAGACCTGAGTGGCCTGCACAATCTGCGGTGGGAGCCGCCGGCTGACTCAAGTCCAGTGCCGGCCAGCAAGGGGGCCCAGAAGCTGCCCCCAGCTGAAAGCATCATCCACGTTCCCCCACTGGACCCTGGCAAGGGGATGGGGCATCTGAGAGGGCTGGGGGCCACCCCCTGCGCCCCACAGGCCGCTGGAAAGGCAGTCTCTCTGGCTGGGGAAGAAAAGCAGGAAAGCAGGTGCACTGGGCAGAAAGGGACTGCAGCTTTAGGAAAGTCAGAGGGAGCCATGACTATGCCCCCAGGACCTAGGTTTCCAGCCCTCCAGGTCACTATGCAGAGTCGAAGGACGCCAACAGCCCAAGCCCAAAGCCTGCAGCAGCAAGCTCGGAGCAAGCACAAGCCGGGCCCCACCCCTGGGGCCGCCTCTCTGCCCACCCAGGATGGGCTTCCGCAAGCACGGGCCGCAGGGACTGCCCAGAGCAACAGCAAGCCTCTGGCGGGAGGCAACCCCAGGATCCCAGCAGCCCCCAGCAAGGTCAGTGGGGAACAGAAAGCACTGCCTGGAGGGCTATCTGGGGGGTGGGTGACTATTCAGGATGGCATCTACACTGCTCATCCCGCCAGGACCTTTGACCTACCCGGGGCTGTCTGGCCATCTGGGCAAGGACCCTTTCCACTCCTGGAAGGCCTGGGTCAGAGTCTCGGGCCCGGGCAAGAGGAGCTGGGGGGCCACACACAGAAGGCCTGGGGGCCTCCAGAGAAGGTGATGGCAGGACTCGGCCCAGGGGGCCTCCAAGCTGCAGAGACCACCCTGAAGGCTGCCTCAGCCCACCACACTCGGGCCTCTGAGCCTCGGGCGGCAGGTGCCAGTCTGCACTCTCGTAACGCCTCTGTTCCTCCTCCTCCTCCTCTCCCAGCTTCTGTGACGGGACCGGACTTCCCAGCCCAACCCAGGCATGATGAGAATTCCATCCGGCAGACTTCCAAGCCCACGCAAGACCCCCTTCTCCACTCCCACAACAGCCCTGCTGGCAAGAAAAGCCCTGGGCAGCCACAGACAAAGACCCTGAAACCGGAGCCTCCCACACACCTGAGAAAAAAGCCCCAGCTGCCCCCCAAACCTGCACACTTAAGCCAGCTCCCCCTTCCTCGCTGGCTGTCCAAGCCCGCAGCCCTGGCTCACAGCGCCGCTGAGGAGGGGGGGCAAGGGAAACACAAACAAGGTGAGACTGCTACAGCCAACCACGACCCTCGGCCACACAGGGCCTCCATCGCTGCAGACCAGGGCCGAGTATCTCTACCCCAGGGCCCTGCTGGACAGAGCCAGCCCAGCCCCCAGCATGGCCCCAGCACCGTGGCCCCCAGCCCCACCAAGAGCCAGGCGATAGGCAGCAACAACCACAGCCCTGACCCCCTCAGGCTCTCAGCTCTCAGCAGCCACCCCATCTCACTGCAGCAGGGCCCTAGCCTCACAGGAGAGAAGTGCTCGGACAGTTCCCAGCAAGGGGCCCCCAAGAGCCCTGAGACTCTGCAGGGAGGCCAGCAAGAGCTCCAGGGCCTCCTGAGCCAGGTGCAAGCTCTGGAGAAGGAGGCCGAAAGCACTGTGGACGTGCAGGCGCTGCAGAGGCTCTTTGAGGCTGTGCCCCAGCTGCCAGGAGCCCCTCCGGCTCCCGCTACCCCCCACAAGCCTGAGGCCTCGGTGGAGCAGGCCTTTGGGGAGCTGACGAGGGTTAGCACAGAAGTGGCCCGGCTGAAGGAACAGACCCTGGCCAGGCTGCTGGACATCGAGGAGGCCGTGCACAAGGCACTCAGCTCCATGTCTAGCCTCCAGACTGGGACTAACACCAGGGGCCATTCCCAGGGACCCCCAAAGGAACACAGTGCCCAAGAGATCAGTGTCACAGACAGCGGGAGAGTCAGGCCCAACTGCTCAGGCCAGGAGGTCAAAAGTCAAACTCTAGTCAAGAGCCAAACTGAGGTTACAAGCCATACTGAGGTCCAGAGTCAAGCCAAGGTCAGAAATCACTCAGAGGCCGGAAGCCAAGCAGCCCTGGCCACCCCTTCCACCAGGAAGCTGGAGACCTTGAGAGAAGACTCGCACCTTCCCCAAGCGTTACCTCTCAGCAGAGAGTCACCCTCCTCCCCAACCTTTATCTCCATGGAGTCGGCCACAAGGAAGCTTCGGGAGGAGGCCAGCCCCAGGGGCAACCCTGAGATCTCTGTGAAGAGGGCACATTTCACGCAGGATGAATGCCAGACTCAGCCCCACCAGAAAGATATCTGGCACAAGGCTGGAGAGAAAGAGGCCCCCCAGCTCTCTGGACCGCCACCACCTGGCCCTGCTGCAGCCAGCGCCCTGCCCACCAGGCAGAAGAGTGCTCTGGAGCCGCAGACAGCGCCGGGTGGCTCCCGGCACGACGGAGCCACAGGAGCAGGGACTGAGAGGGTGGGCCAGTGCAGGACCACAGCGCTCGTGTCCCCCACCACGGTCACTGAGCCCGCCGAGCCACCCAGGGGCCCAGGCCCCCACCTCGGGCACCAAGAT
>NW_011494615.1:2616723-2634369 GCF_000754665.1 Bison bison bison
CCACACTTCCCCCTTGATGAGGCAGTTTCTGCACAGCCAGACTGGGCTCAGCACCGGCCTGGCAGAAGCTGAGATGCTGCGTGTGCCCTGTGGCCACCCCACACCAGCTGCGCAGTGAGCCCCTCCATCTGCCACCACAGTCTTCCACCCACCTCCAGGGACCCGGGACGGAGGTGGGTGCTCACCTCCTGCACGCACGGAGAAAGAACCAAAAAGAAAGGGCATGTTCTGAGATCCAGGGGCAGTTTCCCTTTCATCAGTAGCATCCATGGGCCAGGTTCTTGCAAAAGGCAGGGGGGGATGGTAGGGAAGAAGCCCTCCGGAGTAGCCCAAGCCCAGCAACAGAATGGGGGCTTGTGGAGCATATAATGTGTACAGAAACACACGCTTCTCACACAGGTCTGGCCCGCACGCCAACACAAGTGAGTCTGCATGCCACTGCCTGCGACTGAGCCCCCTGAGCGACCTTCCACTTTTTCAATCTTTATTTCTTTAATACGAGTCAAATGTTCTCAGCCTTCTGCTCTTTAATTCCTAGAGAAGACAGGGCCAGCCGGATTGGTCTCTGTTACATGTTGACTAGGGCCCCAGAAGGGCCCCGTCATCAGCACCTCCCTCATTCAGCGGGTCATCCTGGCAGCACAAATTTCACACAGACAAAGTCTACGATCACCAATGTCCCTAGAAGCCAAAGATTCTCTCCACCCCCACAGCCTCTCCCTTTGTACCCCAAAGAAGAAGGATACAGTCTAATAAACCAAAGTTTTATTCCCTTCTCTCCGTGTCTGTCTGTACACAGAGTCTGGGTTCTCACTCCAGGGGAAAAGCAGCCACATCTCTAGCTGCCCTGTTTTCCTGCAAGCAGCAGTGTTGGAAGGCTCAGAAAAGCCACCCCCTTCTTCTACCATCTTGGCTGGGAACCAGCGAGGCCCACCCATCCCCCACTCTCCTTACTCCCCACGCCCCCACACATACATACACTGCTGGCCCCACACCTCTGGCTTCCCCACCTAGAGGTTCTTGGACATCTCCCTGGAGTGGAATCTGCCGAGAGTGGAAGAATGGCCCAGTCAGGCCCAGGAAGGAGGGAGGGCCACAAGCCAGGAGAACTCCAATGGCCAAGACTGCTGGGTCACTTCCTCCGGGTCAGACCAGGCACAATGTGCAGAGGTTCCTGGGAAGGGGCGGGCACAGACCAGCCTGGAAAGCCAGGAAGATCTGGTAAAGGACCCTTTCCATACTTTCAAACAGCACTGAGCAACTACTGCATGCCAGACCTGTTCTGGGCAGCATGGACCCAGAGGTAAGGCCCAATGGGATCATCAGACTCCATCACATTCAAGGAACTGACTCTCTCGAATGAGAAGGCAGGGAGACTATGAATAAATAGGAAATATCAGATGAGGAATAAGGGTGACGTACCTGACTAGGCCACTCTCCCACTGTGGGGTAGGAATTATAAAACATGTCACGTGACAGCGACAGGCTAGGCCACTCCCCCACTGTGCGGTAGGAATTATAAAACATGTCACGTGACAGCGACAGGCTAGGCCACTCTCCCACTGTGCGGTAGGAATTATAAAACATGTCACGTGACAGCGACAGGCGATTGCCTTAGAGAGTGTAGCCAAGGCAGATCTCCCCAAGGGGGGAAAAAGAGTTTTCAACTGAGATCTTAGTAACAAAAAGCCAATTACCGGGCAATGGGCAGGGGTGGGGAGTGCCAGTTAGGCGGATGAGCACACGCAAAAACCCAGAGGTGGGAGTGAGTATAATTTCTGCATCTCCTAAATACCCTTTGGTATGTTGTTGCTCAGTTGTGTTCAACTCTTCGTGACTCCATGGATTGCAGCATGCCAGGTTTTCCTGCCCTTCTCTATCTCCCAGAGTTTGCTCAAATTCATGGCCGCTGAGTCAGTGATGCTTTCTAACCATCTCATCCTCTGCCGTCCCCTTCTCCTCCTGCCTTCAGTCTTTCCCAGAATCAGGGTCTTTTCCAATGAGTCAGCTCTTCGCATCAGGTGGCCAAAATATTGGAGTTTCAACTTCAGCATCAGTCTTTCCAATGAATATTCAGGGTAGATTTCCTCTAGAATTGACTGGTTTGATCTTGCAGTCCAAGGGACTCTCAAGTCTTCTCCAACACCACCGTTCAAAAGCATCAATTTTTCAGCACTTAGCCTTCTTTATGGTCCAACTCTCACATGTACAGATGTACATGACTACTGGAAAAACCATAGCTTTGGCTATACAGACCTTTATCGGCAAAGTGATATTCCTGCTTTTTAATACACTGTCCAGGTTTGTCATAGCTTTTGTTTCAAGAGGGAAGTGTTTTTTTAATTTCGTGCCTGCAGTCACAGTCGTAGCGATTTTGGAGCCCAAGAAAACAAAATCTGTCACTGCTTCCACTTTTCCCCCTTCTATTTACCATGAAGCTATGGGACTAGATGCCATGATCTTAGTTTTTTGAATATTGAGTTTACCCTTCTGAACAGGAAGGGGCTTTATCAACAATTGTCCACCCCTACATACATACATACATACGTACACACACACACCCTGCCCCCAACAAGGTTAGGTAGGAACTTGTCCACAGTTTGCTTTTATTGAACAGGTGGGCTCTCATCTTACCACCCAGGGCTCAGTCCTCCACACCCCTCCCAGATTCATCATTGCCTGCCCCACTGACAGGTGTTCCCCTGCGGCAGCAGAGCTCTGAGCTGGAAGCAGCCTGCCACCTGGAAGACTGGTGTTTGTGAGCAATTAAGACAGCAAATCTACCTACCTGGGCTGGCTACACATCTTACTATAACCCCCCTTTACCACGTTTCCCTCCACTGCCCTCTGTTGGTCTCAGCTTAAGGCATGCCTGTTCTCAGTGTTCTCATTTGTTAAGTGGGGACGATTATAGTGCTTACTATTGTGAAGATTAAGTGAATTAATATGCATAAAGTGCTTGGAGATAGGCCCAGTGTCTGGAATTCAAGGAAGTTCACTTTTCATATTATAATTATTTGTTTTAATCTATCTCTTTTTCTCACCTCCAGGTGGAGTCCCTGTCTTGTTTATCTCAGTATCCTTACTGCTTATCACGAGTGCCTAGAAGGCACTGAACAAATGTCGAATAAATGCACCCATGTGTGAGATGAAATGATTGAGCGAATTCACTGACTCATCCAACTAACATTTATTGAGCACTTAATTCATGCCAGATTCCTTCCAGGGAATACAGATGAACATGGTAGAATTTATCCTTGACCTTATGGGAAGACATATTACAAACAGAGAAGGTAATTTTAGAAGGGAGCAAAGGAAATAAAACAAGTAGCCCACAAGAAGGTTGGCAGTTACTTTAGCTTGTGTGGTTGGGGAAGGCATCTCTGAGGAAGTGACCTGAAGGACATGAAGAGCCAAGTCCTAACAGCTAAAGGGGGCGGCCTACGAGGAAGAGACCGGAGAGGTTGTTGGGTAGGTGGTGAGCACACTGGTGGCAGCGCGCACCAAGAAAACCAGCAGCTACTCACCCAGGGCCCTGCACACCTCCCATCCCACCTGCAGCGGAGCCCGAAGCACCACCTTCCCTTCCTGCCCGAGAGGGGGTGGGGCTCTGAAGAGGAGCTTGGGTGCCCAGACTCCGCCCCGTGCCTGGAGGGGGCGTGTTCCCATCCGCTGTCTCCAAGGTGACGATGACATCACCCGGGCCGCTGGGTTCGGAACGTTTTGGGTGGCTGTAGCCGTTGCTGGGAAACACCCGGCAGGCAGGCGCGCAGCCAGGGGCAGGCTCCGCGCGGCAGACGCCGGACGCCAGTACGCGCCGTCCTGGCCAGCCCCAGCTCAGAGCCTCCCTCCCGGATTCCAGAAGGATGCGGGTTCCGGTCCTCACCCACGTCGCAGCCCCGCCTGGGACCTTCCTGCCGGCCGGGCGCCTCCTCCCTTCTCATTACTCTGTCACTGCCTCTGTTCCGAGTTTACCCAACAGTCCTCATCTTCACCGCTATCATCCTGTCCCAGGCCACCATCCATCCCCGCTTTACTGAACCACTGCCATAGCCTCCCAAGTGGTCTTCCCTTTGCCCTGTCTTTACAGACTGTCATCTACCTGGCACCTAAAGCCCTTATCAAGAATTTACCAGACCAAGTCACTCCTGTATAATACCCTCTGCAAGCTTTCAGCTCGCTCAGTCTGAAATCTAACTCCTCTCAGCGGCCTCTAAGACCAGAATGACTTGCTTCTCAAGCTTCCTCTCCAACTTCTTTGCCCTACTCTCCTCCTCACCCACATCTCCCTTAGTTACACTGGCTTTCCTGGGTTTCACAGAACACACCAAGCTGATTCCTGTCTCAGGGCCTTTGCATCTGCTGTATCCCTTGCCCAGAAGTCTCTTCTCCCAGATCTTTAGTGGTTGGGCTCTTTCTCACTCACATTCCAGTTCAAATGTCTCTCCAAAAAGACCTTTCTTGATCTATACCTCCCTTGCCTCCCCCACTTATCCCACCCCCTTTCCCCATCTATAGAGGCCTTCCTCCAAGTTAACATGCTGAGTTAGTTTTGTTTTCCTGAGGACCTATTACAATATAAAATTATCTTTGTTCACATATTTGCTTGTTTAATGTCAGTGTTCTGGATACTATTCCTGCAGAGCAAACCACCCCAAGTTTAGTGGTCTAAAAAACCATTTTATGATGCTCATGAATTCTGTGGGTCAGCAATTTGGATAGAACACACTGGACATGGCTTGTCTCTCTGCTATGATGTGTGGGGCCTCAACTTAGCCTCAGTCTAAGGCTGGGGGTAATTGGACAGTTAGGGTCTGAAAACTCTCTCACTCAAATGCCTGGCAATTGATGCTGGCTACTTGGCCAGGACCTCAGCTGGGATGTCAGACAAACCACATATGCATGGCCTCTCCATGTGGCCTGGGCCTCCTCAAAGTATGGCATTCTCAGAACGGCTGGATTTCCTGCATTTTATTTCAAGTTTCCGAAGGCATGTGTCCCAACTAACAAGGTAGAAGTTGCATCACCTTTTATGATCTGGCCACAGAAGTCACACAAAATCACTTGGGCTGCATTCTGTTGGTTACAGATGAGTCACAAGTCTGCCTAGACTGAATAGAAGGGTTATTAGTACCTTTTGATGAGGAAGAGGTAATATTCTACGTGATCGTCTTTGGAAAGTGCCATCTCCACAGCCAAGTCTTCCTCCCCTGGAATATCATCTCCATGCCAACCACTTCTTTGTTTATTTTTGTATCTCCAGTATCTAGAGTGGTACAAAAGCACATAGTAGGAGCTCAATCCATGGTTTATGGTGAATAAATGAAGACTTGTCTTTCAATGAGTCATTCGAGCCCAGTTCTTCTCCCTTATAGTTCCTGTCCCAGCCCTTGATTTTGGCCTGGCCTGCTCTGGAGGAAGACCAGTGTTTGCATTGGAAGGCGGGAGTCAAGCATAGCTTTTGGTTTGTTTTTTGTTTTCTGGCAGGGAGTGGAGGGTGGGAGAGAAAGGGCAGTTATTGGAGACTGAGAAACATGTAGCCAAATGAGATTCTGGAACACTGATCTACTGTAGGGGTGTTGAAAACCCAGTCTGTTTTTTCTCATTCTGAACTCTGGAAATGCCCAGGTGAGGACTGTGGTTTTGTCCTCTGGCCCATGGGGAGCAGGAAAACAGCCCAATGGGAATGGAGCTTTGGAGAGGTGCCTTGCGCAGGAGAGAGGCGGATGGAATAGCTAGTAGGAACCACCGCGGAGATCTGGGCAAGAGGTGGCCCTGAAGCCCCCTAAACATCTATTAAGGTAGGTTCCCTGCTTCGTGGCTGGTGAAGGACTTTTCATTTGATCTTTCCGAAGTCCTGGAACCAGTACAGTATCTCCTCTTGCTTTCTCCTTTCCATGAGGGATGACCCAAAGAAGTCAGCCCAGGCTTCTCCAGGTCCCAGCGCCCTCACATCAATCTGTGGCTTCCCCTTCCCCCCCTTCCATCTCAACTGTGGCTCAGCAAAAGTTTGGATGTCATTAAGGCAACAGCCAGCCCACCTCCAGTCCTATCCCAGGGTCAACCCTCCAGTCAGGCCCAGTAGTGGCTCCTCACCACCTCCACCATAAAATCCACACTCCTCAGGTCATTCAAGGCCCTTCTTGTGCAGCTGCCACCTGTGTTTATAGCCTCTCTCATTTCCCCAAGAGAATCAGACCTTCCAGGTCCTTTAATGTTCTATCCAGGCTTTGTCATGCTGCCCGGCCTTTGTCCAGGGCTAGCTTACCCAATGGGCACAGCAGGCATGGATGGAGCCTCAGGCCCACAATACTTGAGGGGTCCATGAAAATATTCTAATTTCTTTCAGAATCAGAAGGAAAAAAACAACTTTGAAGTTATAGAGAACAGTTTAATATATAACATTAGTATCTTCATCTTTAACCACCACAGTTGTAAAATATATTCTAAAAAAAAAATTTTTTTTTTTTTTAATGGAAGAGAAGCAGCCCCCCTCATTTCGCCCTCCTGTCATTTCTGGATAGCTTTGTATTGAAGACTCAGCTCTGAGGCAACCCCTTCAAGGAAACAAAAGCCACGGAGGTTGTCCTTCTCTGACCTCTCAACCTTATGCAGTTTTGTAGCCTGGAAAACGCCACTGTAGACTTTGGATTTGTTGCGTTTCCCGTACCCCGCCCCCACTGGTACCTGCCAGTCAGCGACACACACACAATTTTTTCCCCCATGAAGTTACCCGCTCCCCACCTGTTGCAGGGCTGCCAAGTAAGACGTTGACCTAACTTCGGAAGAAAACTGGCAGAGGATCAGCTTGGGGCCCCGGGTCCCAAACCTGTAGCGACAAGCGCCGGGATCCACGTCCCGTGGGAGGCGCGCGCGCCCTTCTCGGGGCGGGGGAGTGAGAGGCAGGGGGCGGGGCCTCAGGTCTCGCCGGCGGCAGCCCCGCCGCACGCCGCTGCCAGCCCCACCCACCCCTGACCGGAAGGAGGAAGAGGCCTCTGCGCGGCTCCCTCCCTCCTTCCCCCGGAGCTCCGGCGTCCCTCCCCGGACGCACCCCCTTCCTCCTCCCTCGTTAGTTTTCTAACGAAAAAGTGCTGCTGAGAATTCCCAGAAGGTCCCGGATGTGAAGTCACCGCCGTGAGGTCACCGAGCCTGGTTCCAGGAATCTGAATATTGTGGGGGAGGAAGGAAAGCGCCGAAAAACAGAGGAGCCGGGGAAGTGAGTGGAGCCGTGGGTGTTGTCGGCGGGGCCGCCTGGCTCCGCTGAGTCCCGCTCTTGTCTCCAGCTGGGTCTTCTGACCCCAGGCGATGTTCCAAGGAAAAAGATGCTTCACTTCTCCCGTAGTAAAGAAATGGCAACTGAAACAGTATACTGATCCAAAAGGAGTATTTATCCACTGTTGGGGGTGGGAGGCGGGGGTGGAAGGACGGGAGAGAAGTGGAGAACAACCTGGCAATCGGATCAGAATTTTAAATGAAAATGTCCTTCGACCTAACAGTTGCGCGTACAGTAGCTCTGTCACCTACTGACTTACCTTGGAAATCGTACAGTATCACTTCTTCCACAGTTTGCTCAAGACAGGTCATTAAAACCGGCCCATATTAGAGGCGAGAGGTATTACATTCCTTCTTTTGATAAGTGTGAAAGAATCTGCAGCCATGTTTTTAAACCATCACAGATGTTACTATTGTGGCCCTTAGTATACTTGTGTTTTCCAGTAAGTAAATTATCTCACGTCATATCTATCAACTCCACGTGGGAGGGCAGAGATTCACTGGATTCATTAAGATCCCGCCCACTCCGCTCCTGAATGAACCTAGGGCCCTGGTTCACTGCACATCTCCGTAGATGGTACAGAAATGAATTTCCTCTTGCAGGAGCTGGCCCTGGACATTGTGCTCCAGTTCCATCGGATGGCATCCCTGTTGGCCCTACAGAAACCACCATGAACACATGTGAGAATTGTGTGAGGGGGATATGAGTGGCGCATGGCAGGGTCTGCTACACAGACAAGCAATTTTGTTCCCATACATTTCATAAATGTGAGGTCAGTGATCATTTCCACAGAAATCCCATTATCTTTATAGTCATCATCATGGTTTTGTAGGAGCACCTGTACACTAGAAGTGAGTCAGCCAGTTCAGCTCAGTTCATAGTAAAGAGAATGCCATTGACTCTAGTTCAGCTTGGTTAAAAGATTTTCACATCTTTTACGCATGATTGTTTTCATGTGTTATATTTCCATTTTATTGTTACTATTATATGGTAGTATATCCCCAGATCATAAAAATGGATCAGTAGTTTAAAGGAGGTTCACTAAAGCATAAAAATAGTATTGAAAATAGCAACAAAAATACTGCAGTATAAATTATGACCACATATACCAGGGTAAATGAGTGTGTAGGATGAGATAATTTTATACAAACAGAAAAAAAGAAGAAGTGTGACTCAGATATGGTAACGAATACCTGAAAATGGAATTTTGTTAGTTGGTAATCATCTCCTTTAGCCCCAGAGGGATCATCTCTTATGAAACTTTGTCAAATAGTGGCAGGAAGCCCACTGAAACTTTTCGCATCCTCTTCACATCAGATCCTGTAAGCTAGATAGAAAACCAATCAAGTCTTTCGCTAATATGGGTAAAATGTCCAGTGTAGTAAGGATACATTTTGTCACTAAAGACAGAGAAAAGGTAAAACCCAGAGAGGCATCATTCAAGTTGTCTACCTTACAGTGGAAACTAACACAATTCAAACCATGACTTGTAAACTGAGTCGTAGGCTACTGAGGAAAAGCAGAGCAAGCTCCTGGCAAAATTACTTGATCAAACAACATTTTTGGATGTCACATAAAATCAATGGCACATAGTGTGAAAGAGCAATGGCTGTCCGGAGTGAGTGCTAGCAGACAAAGGGCTTTATTGTTGAATACAAACCACTTGTGGCAAGCTTTGTTCATTGTTGATCCAGAAATGTATTCCATCCCTTCTTTCCTAATAACAGATTCCTGATTTTGATCCATGCACCAAGGTCTCCAGTCTCAGGCAATTAATTACAAGTGGTCTAAATCAATCATGACCAGCCCATTTTCCACTCTCCCAGTCTCCCTTGTTGTTTGTTACATGAGATCCAGTTCTAGTCGATGAAATATGATGACAAGTCTGCTGAGGGTATTTCTATAAAAAGTTTTGGTTTTGTTTTTTTAGAAAATGGATATACATGCTGGTATCCCCTGCCTTCCCCCTTCTTCCTAACTTAACCATGGTCATGATGCTTGGGCAGCTGTCTTGCAGATATGAAGCAACCAGCAGAAGGTAAAATCTGAGAGAATTCTAGAGACACCAGTACTGACATTATGTCAGTGGCTGCTGCTGCTACTGCTGCTAAGTCGCTTTAGTCATGTCCGACTCTGTGCGACCCCACAGACGGCAGCCCACCAGGCTCCCCCGTCCCTGGGATTCTCCAGGCAAGAACACTGGAGTGGGTTGCCATTTCCTTCTTCAATGCATGAAAGTGAAAAGTGAACGTGAAGTCGCTCAGTTGTGTCCGACTCTTAGCAACCCCGTGGACTGCAGCCCACCAGGCTCCTCTCCCCATGGGATTTTCCAGGCAAGAGCACTGGAGTGGGGTGCCATTGCCTTCTCCACCTTCCAACCTTCCCATTACAATACACAAGTAAATGGTACTAGATTATTGATCATTGAAAGCATTCCTATTGGGTGCAATACTAATGTGTCAGGCTTGCCACATATTTTCCAAAAACACAGGAGGGAAATGTACCTGCTGACTTTTTGTTCTACTTCTCACTGAATTTCTTTGCAAGATTAAATGACTGAGCTACTGGCTTCCAGTTGGGTTCAGCCATGGTGAGGCCCAGCAGAGAAAGGAGAGGGAAGAGAAAGAGATCAAGGCATTTAGTCCTTTGGTTTCCTGCCTGTGAGTCTCTGTGGGTTGGATGTATCCTCTAGTGGGGGCCACTGGTCTTCCCAAGGCAGCCAGCCTATCCAGTTCTCTCCCTTATAGTAACCTCCTGGACCCCACCTTCAGGCCTATTTGTAGTAACAGCTCTGCTGCTGCTCATCCAGGTTACTGTACCATCCCTTGGGGTGCTCCTACACCCACATGTTTGTAAGTAGTCCCTTTGTAAATAAGCTTTCCTAAAATGATACTGTTTTGAGTGTGCCATTATCTCTTGGTACGCTAACTGATGAGATTTAAAAGAAAACACACACACAACTTGCATCTGAACACCAACCACACACGACTGTATTCACAAAGACCAGCTGTCAGGCAACAATCTGGCTCCTGATCTCGATATGTGCAGAAACAAATAGCAAGAAGAGTCAATGCCCTCCATTCATGCCTCTCCAACTATGCCTTTTCAGAAGACTGTGGAGACATGGACAGAAAGTAAAAGACACTGTTGAACTAAGTATGCTGGCTGTTGAGGGTAAGATATTCACATGAGGTTTTGAAATAAGAGATGAGATACAGCATCCCTTTGTGGTGCCGATAGCTCTTTGCTGTAGGTGGCTGGCTCACTCAAGAAGTATCTCAGTGGCACATTCAGATCTTGATTATCCTGAACCTTTGGCTTCAGGGCGAGACTATAACCATTTTTCATGTTGAGAATATTAAGAATTTTGTTGTTTTTTGTTTGTTTCTGGGGATATCAAGAACTCGAAGACAGAAGTATGGTGGCAAAGCTCAGCCCTTTGAGAATATGACTCTTTGAAGGTCTTCTCTTGGCAGAGAAATAAATCAATATAAAGGCAAGCAGTGGAAAAATTAAAAACAGACTATAAACCTTCAAATCATCAGACCAAAATACAAACACGTGTGCTTACACACACACACACACACACACACACACACACACACATCAAAGAAAACAAAAAAAAATACACATGTAAAACATAGAAAACAGAGGAAGCATTAAAATAGGAAACACAGCAGAAGATAACATAAGTAAGCATGAATGATACATGTTATATCAAGAAATGTAAATAAGGATAAACCCATCCTTTAAAAAAAAAGATTCTCTCGTCAGATCATAAAACAGCATTCTATAGAAGAGAGACATCTTTACCAAAGTAACTCAGAAAAGTTAAAATATAAACCAAGGTATACAAGAAAATACTGAGCTGAGACTATAGCATGACCATCACGCACGTGTGCTCAGTGGCTCAGTCGTGCTCAGGACTCAGGACTCTTTGCAGCCCCATGGACTGCAACCTGCCTGACTCCTCTGTCCATGGGACTTCCCAGGCAAGAATACTGGAGTGGGTTGCCATTTCTTCCTCCAGAGGAACAGTTACCATCAGCCAAGGTCAGATTCAAAACAAAATTGTTAAATGAGAGAAAAGGAAGTTAAACATGAGAGACATTAGAAATCTAGTTTTTGGAAATCTCTAGACACCAAATAGCATAGCTTCAAAATCAAGAATAGGATATGAGTTGAGAATAACAATATACATACAGCAAATGCAAACAAATTTGGATAAGACACAAGTACATTTTAATCGACTTCATCAGCTCATGACCTAGTAAGAAACAAAAGATAAAGAGAAATGTGGGGAATCTGAATAGTAACTAGTAATTAAATATGATAGAACATGAGGTACAAAAATCTCAGATAAAATACTACCAAATATAAATTAACAATATCTTCAAAGAATCATCCATTGTATCCAAGTAAGTTCATTCTAGTAGTGCAGGTGGTTCAATATTAGGGAATCTGTAATAAAATTGACCATATTAACAGATCAAAGAATGGGCTTCCCTGGTGGCTCACTGGTAAAGAATCCACCTGCCAATGCAGGAGACACAGGTTCAGACCCTAATCTGGGAAGACCTCACATGCCGCAGAGCAACTGAGCCCATGCACCACAATTACTGAGCCTGTGCACTAGAGCCCAGGGAGCCACAGCTACCGAAGCCTGAGTGCCCTAGAGCCCACGCTCAGCAAAAGGAGAAGCCGCCACAGTGAGAAGCCCACACACCACAACTAAAGAGTAGTCCCCACTTCCTGCAACTCGAGAAAAGCCTGTGTAGCAACAAAGATGCAGCATAGCCAAAAATAAATAAAATTATGAAAATAATAAAAACAACTGGCTATTAAGTGTTAACCACTATTATGAAAAAAAATACATCAAAGGAAAACTGCATAACATCTCAATATGTGCCAAAAAAGGCATTTGAAAAATGTCCCATATTAATTCCTGCTTAAAACAAACAAAACCTTGGGAATTCCCTGGTGGTCCAGTGGTTAGGACTCCATGCTTTCACTGCTGCACCTGGGTTCAATTCCTCAGGGAGGTAAGCTCCCACAAGTCACACGATGTGGCCAAACAAAAAAATAACAAAACCATAACCGAATAGCTAAATTACATACAGATGATGTGACTGAAAAATGTACTACTGTTACAGACAAGAGAATTTAGGATGATAGCAGTTTACAAAGGTTAATATACAAAACTCAGTAGCCTTTCTTTACATACATAAAAAAAATACAACTTATCAGAAAATAGAAATTGCAGTTACAACGGCAATCAAAAAAATATTCAGAACAATATTTAAAAGACATATAAGGGCCTTTATGAATATTATGCAGGGAACATTAAACTGAGCTTTTGAATAGCAAAACCCAATGTTATAAAAACATCAATGTTCAATTACTGTATCAATTCAATGTGATTCTAACTAAAATACAGGACTTTTTTTAGGGGCGAGCTTGTCCAAAAATGATATGAAACTCAAATGAGGAATTAAATAAGGAGCCTGGAAAGCCCTGAAAAAGAAATGTAATACGATGGGGTTACATCTATCACATGATAAAACACATTCTGAAATTATAATTTGTAAAGCAATTTGGTACCCAAAGATGAAACAGACAACCCAGTGGACCAGAGTAGAGAACCAGAAACTGATTCCGGAACATATGAGAATTCAATTTCTGTTTAAGGTGACATTTATAGTAAAAGAAAAAGGTAGTAGGAAAATTTATCAATTAGGGGAAAAAAAGAAAATGGAAACCCTATACAGTTCCTTAAAGTAGATTCCAAAAAGATAAAGGATGTATAAATGTAAAATAAGATCATAAAACTCTAGAAAAAAAAAATGGGTGAATTTATCTGTAATATTATGACAAGGGAATGTAATACACAAACACCAGGATGCCTAAAGTAAATGTTTAAGAAATGCGACTACATAAAAATGTAAAACTTCTGTATGATAAAATACACTGTCAACCCAGTTAAAAAGCAAACCAGGATTAAGGGCCACATGTGTGACAGACAGAAGGGCTTCTTTCCCTAATCCTCAAAGACATAAAACAACAATACAAGTAAAGAATATAAAACCGTGATTTAGAGGGAAACACAAATGGCTTATAAGAACCTCAATTTCACTCATAATTAGAGCAATGCAATTAAAACAGTAAGATCTCTTCTTGGTTTCTCTCATCAGATTGGCAGAGATCAATAAGTTTGATAACACTCAGTGCCAGGGAGGGTGTTGGGAAACAGGCATGCTCAAATACTATTGGTTGAGAGTAAAATTGGTGCAACTTTGGGGAGGGCGATTTGGCAGCATCTGTTAAAACCCTTTGACCCAGAACTCAACTGCTCAGATTTTCAATCCACAGATCTAAACTAAAAAGTCTTCCTGTTTAAATAAACAAGAATGTTGGAGAAATGTGCTTGAAGACAGTCCCCTTTACTTGGGTTTCACTTTCTACAACCTTAGCTCAGTGGGTCTCATCAGAATCAGTGGAGGGCTAGTTAGAACTTAGGTTGCTGGGTTCCCGCTGCCCAAGTTTCTGATGCAGTGGGTCTGGGGAGGACCCAGGAATCTGCATTCTTAACAAGTTCTCAGGTGATGCTGGTGGCTGCTGGCCTGGGAGTCACACCTTTAGCCTGTTACTCCTGAAGGTAATGTTATCTACCTCTGTGCTTTCATTCTGCCTGGTTCTTAACTTCCCATAAATAAACGGCATCATAGTTATTCTTCTTTGTGCTTGGTTTCTTTTACTTGACATACTGTTTTTAAGATTCATCCCTATCATTATATGAGGCCATTGTTTGATTCATTGCTGTGTACTATTTCATTTTATGAGAAATTGTAATTGTTTCTACTCACCTACTGGACATTTGTGTTGTTTCTAATTTCAAGCTGTTATGGATAAAGCTGCTGTAACACTCTTGTGTCTTTCAGTGGACAGAAGTGCTTTTTTCTCTTGGGAATATATGGAACAGTAGAATTACAAGATCATATAATTTAGTCTTAGTAGGTATTGCCAAATTATTTTCCAAACTGATTGTATCAATTCACTGTCACACCAGTGAGGTATGGCAAATCTGGTGAAATCTCAATCTTCCCACATTTGATACTTTTAAAAAAAATTCTTTTTTTTTTTTTTTTGAGCGACTCACACTTTCATAATATTATTAAGACTTATCAAAGCTGTTCATAGCTTATGGTGAATGATGTTGGATCCGTGGTCTCCAAAGAAGATTTAGCTTCAAGATCAGGGACAAGGCTTGATCATGCAGAGCTTTTGTGTGGCAGAAGTTTTATTACAGTGAAAAAGGACACAGAAAGCTTCTAACATAGACATCAGAAGGGGGACAGGGAGTGCCCCCAAATATTATCCTTTTAATCTTCATCTTTCTGATGGAAATGAATCAATTTTTTATTTTAAAAAATATTATTTAAGATGAGGTTTTTTATTTACCTAAAATTGGGTGGTCTGTGGATGCTGAATGTTTGAGAAACTTGTGGGACTCCCCTAAGTATTCAGAAATTCACTGAGGATGTGTGGGTATGTTTCTGCCTATGCATGTGCCATAGTCACAAATGGATGCTGCTCCAGACCCCACCCTCCTTGCCTTGGAACAGACCCTTCATTTCCCTACCAACAGGAAGAACTTACTTGTGATCCCAGAGGAAGATGTTTCTCATCATCAGCAAACATCTGGGGAACATCTGGTGAGCCCATCCCAGGACAGGGAGATGCTTTTCTAGGGAAAACATATCACTTATTTGATTCTTTTTATTCTATATTTTCCCTTATTTTTCCCTTCTCTTCCTGCCTCCCAAATCCTATCGACCATTGGGCTCCCTGCTCTAAGCCCTGACTCCAGCCCTTGCCAACCCCCTGCCCTGGTCTCTGTTCTATCTGGTTTCCCTCATAAACAGCTCAGCAGATGCAAACTGAGACAGCCAGAGACCCTCATTAACTCTAGGGCTCAACCCTGCCCAGTTACCTGATCAGCAGGCAGCATCTTCTAGAAATTAACTCAAGGAATGTTGAAGGTGATGGCATTCTCAGGTCTAATGCCCCCACTTTACAAACTGGAAGACTTGGGAGAGAGAGAGAGACAGACACACACAGGAAAGGAGAACTCCTGGAAGAAACGATTCCTTGGGACCAGCAAGGTCTACAACCTAGCAGACATAGGAGACAGTGCAGCTAAATATTTGAGGGGGGTGGGAGTGGGTGGGTGGCCACACGCCTAGTAGCCCTAAGGGCTGAGTCACCTCCAGCAAAGGACACTCAGCTCTGTAGCTTTTCAACTCCTTCCAGGGCTGTCTCAGCCACACCGAGACTCCCCACTTCCAGCCTTGACCTCTCCTTGAGCCCCGGCTCTTGATAGACATTTACCCCATAGACAATCTATTCAATACCTTTTTTGTTCTTAAGGAGCACAAGCAGAAAGGATAGTCAGGTATGGTCCCTGCCCTCTCAGTGCTCACAGACAACTCACATGGAAATGCATAAAGAAGCCATATATCTAAGTGGGTGCAAACCAGGCTGGAGATTAGCATCTTTGGAAGTTTAAATCAGGATGATCAGGACACACCCCAAGAACTGACTGCTGGCAATCAGGGCTGGAGTGCGGTTATCAAGGGCGTGGGTTGGGAGTGCAGAGGTAAGGGCAGAACAAACTTAAGAAGGTATAGAACAGAACACCGCGTGTGTAAATTAAAACTACTGTGTGGTTGTACCGATGTTACAAATAAAAAGACAGACTGACACACGTCAAAGACATGAAAATGGAGGCGCAGGGAAGGGAGTGGGGGGTGGGAGTTTGAAGAGAAAGAGGTGAGGCTGCAAAGGTGGGGCAAAGGCCTGCTTATTCCAGCTTTGTAGGCCCCGCCTTCATCCAGAAGGCGCTGGGAAGTCAATGGAGGGTGGGCTCCAGCCATCCAGACATTTCTCCCTGCAAGCCCCCCAGGTAGGCACATTTAGGCATCCGAGAAGGACAGGGACCCCAGCCTCCCCCAAACTCCATTCTTTCTTGGCAAGGTAAAGGGCAGGCAGACCCTTCCTGACCCCCTCTATATTCACATCTGTGGCTACAGGGGTCCTACCATCATCTCTACCTCAGATGCCAGGCAGCCAGCACAGGTCACCCCCACCTGCAGTTAGGTAGAAAGGAATCCTGAGGGCTGGGCTAGTCCCAGACAACATTCATCTAGGACAGTCAGAGAAGAACCCAGAATGCAGCGGGAGCCGGACTGGGAGGGGGAGGGTCAGGCTCCCACAGAAGGCTCCCTGGAGGAGGCAGTTCGAGCTGAGAGACATTAAAGGAGATGGGATTCTGGTAAGCAGCAAGAGGGCCGGAAGGCGTTCCAGGCGAGAACAACACCTGCAGCAAAGGTGCGAGGGGAGAGACGCTCAGGGCACGCGTGGTGGGTAGGGGCTGACCACAGCGGGTGGCCTTCTGGCCCAGAACTTGCTGCTCGGGCATGCACACACTTTCCCCGGTGCAGTAATACTGCGAGAGTTGGCCCCAAGTCAGGAAAGGCCTTGGCGGGAGCAGAGCAGGCAGTGGGCCATTTTAAGTGGCCAGGGTCTGGCTCAGAAGAAACTAGAGTTGTTTTTTTTTTTTCCAAGAAAGGGATCTGGTAGCGGTGGGGATAGTGTAGGCTGGTTCCAGAAACCCCTAGCTCAGGGCTTCTGCAGAGTCTCTGGCTCCTGAGCAGAGGTGAAGGTCAGGACCAAGGATGACCTGCTCACCCACCTCACCCACCTCTGGTTCTTCTCCAGATTATACTTTTCAGGCGGATCTGCGGGGAGCGGGGGTAGGGGGAGGTGGTAGGAAGGAGGGTGAGGAAGGAACTTTTGACGGGATTACAGTCAACTGCCTCGGGCGAGGTTGGGGTCAAGGCGTGTAAGGGCCCTGGGCTATGCCACCGCCCGGTGGCCTGACAGACGCTGCGCGCCATTCTGGGCCTCAGTCTACCGATCTGTAAACGGGGGCCGTAGGGAAAGGTATGGACCTTCCCGATCCTGCTCCGCCGGCGGGGAGCGTCGGCGACTCTCGGAACCTTCGCCGGAGAGGGCCGGGAGGAGGGCAGCGGAGGGGGCTGGGGGCCGAGAGCGTCCGCGGCGCCGGCTCAGGGTCAGAGTCCGCAGGGAGGCAGGCGACCGCTGCGCCGGCTCGGGCTGGAGCGGGGAGGGCGGGGCCTCTGAGGCGGGGCGGGGAGGGCGGGGAGGGCGGGGCGGGGCGGTGGGCGGGAGGCCCGGCGTGCGTCAGCGCCGTGAGTCCCGGAGTTTTCCACTGACGAGGAGGGCGGAGCGGCGGGCGGGGCCGGGCTCAGCCAGTCTCCCGCCGCCGCCGCCGCTGCCGGACGCGCAGAGCG
>NW_011494615.1:2634509-2635207 GCF_000754665.1 Bison bison bison
CGAGAGAGCGAGCGAGCGCGGGGTCGCGGCGCAGGGGGCGTTCCCGACCGGGACGTGGGTCGCGGCGTTGCCCTTGCCCAGCGTCCGGACCTCAGGTCAGTACCGGGGGCTCCGGGCCGGTGGGACAGGACTTTGGGGAGGGGGCGTCCCGCATGGAGGGCACTGCCCCCCAGCCCCTGACGTTTCTCCCTCGCCACTTTGAGAGGGCACCGGCGCGGGGACAGCCCGGTCCCGGACGGCGCGCCGCGGCCGGAGTCCGGAGCCCGGGAGACGACAGTCGCAGGTTTTCTGCTGCCCTCCCCCCGCCCCGTCGCCGGGACCCCAGGAGGTCCCGGCGCCCCGACCGCCGGGCGGGTGGCGGCCGAGCCGGGGTTGCGCGCGGGTGCGGGGTGGCGGCGGGCGCGCGTCCGCGGGTGAGTTCCCTTTTGACCCAGTTGCCTGAGAACTTTTCAGAAGTTCCTCGCGTGGCCGGAGCAGGTGACATTTGTCGCCTTCCTCCTCGGGCTCCCCCCGGGGGCGGGTGCCAGGGCTGCGGCGAGTGCCCGGCGCCCGTCAGGGAGGGAGTTGGAGGGATGATCGAGGAATGAGGCTCCGTGAGTCACGGACCCCGGCAGGCGGGGAGGGGGAGGAGGAGGGATTGTGTCGTACGCTCACCTGTTCGTCAGTCACCGTCACACGCAGAGGCCACCGCTGTGAGT
>NW_011494615.1:2635594-2643899 GCF_000754665.1 Bison bison bison
TATCCACCCCCTCCTGTCCCACCCCCTCCTGTCCCGTGCTGAGCCATCTTTTTAAAATGCAAATCTGCTGTTGTCACTCCCTACTTCAACCCTTCAGTGGCTTCCTGTGCCCTTAGGCGAAAGTCTGCCCTGTCAGCCCTGGCTCCCAAAGTCCCCTCCCAGGTAGCCCCTTCCCCTCCATCTCTTTGCCTCTTGCTCCTCAAGTCCCTCAGGGTTCCTATGCCCCCCTCTCTCTGGAACTTTTACTCCATCCTACCTTTTCCTCCGAGAGACCTGTTTTCACTCCGAGCTGTACCCCTTCCTGGCCTCCATTCCAGCACTCAACAGGATTCATAACTCATTTTTCTATTCTCTAGTAAACTCAAAGCTTCCAGGAGGGCAGTATTGTCTGTGTCTTGCTCCCTGTATTCCCAGCGCATGACACAGTGCTTGGCATGTCATAGGCACTCAATAAATATTTGTTGAAAGAATGAATGGATGAATGGCAGTGAAGGGGGCCTAGCTTAGGTGGAGGATGCAGTCTCTGTCAGGTGCAATTCCCCTTCTGCAGGAGCAGTTGCCTCGTGTAGCCAGCAAACATTTGGCGCTGCCTCCCCAGTGCCAGGCCCTGGAGGCCAAGGCTGAGGAACTGTCCCCTCCCCCTGGGGGATGGGATGGGAGGGGTGGGGATGTACCGGGCCTTCTGCTTGCCCTCTCTGGGCTGCCGTGGCTGTTCTTCTAGCCAATACCCATGGGGGTGTGAGGTGCTCAAAGGTGTCCTCCCCTTCTCCCAGGAAGTACTTCCTGGGGGCCTGGGGTCATGTGACCCCAAGTATTGGGGAGAGCTGGCCAAGGCCTGGGGCTCTGATGTTAAAAGACACATTCTTCAGATTCCTGACAGAGGGTGGAGGCAGCTGAAGGTGCCCCTTTTCCAATACCAGCTCTGACTTGGGACTGGAGCATTGGGACTGCTGAGGTCGAAGAGGAGTTGGTGTGACTTTTCAGAAGCCTGGGGATTCCCGCCCCTTAAACAGCCTTTGTTTGCTTGGTATCCAGGGTGAGGTGGCCTTCCCTCAGTTCACACAGTGTGGCCTGAGTGTGTAGATAATTGTGGCGAGGAGGGAGGGAGGCACCGCTCCCACCCCCCACCCCCCAGTCCTGGACTGTCAGCTCCTGTGAGTGGTGACGGCAGGGAGGGCCTGATTCTCAGGGCCCAGGCAGATCCCGGAAGAAGCCTGGTTCTCTTTGATTCAGGGTCTGTCTCCGGGGCTCCTTGGGGGTGTGGTATTTCTGTCTGGGCCAGCTCCTGGGAATTGCTTTTCCTTCCTCCAGGACCCTCGGAGGGGGCTGTGCTCACCCTGGGAACAGTGCCACGGTCGGTAGGGATCTTGATTCCTGGGTAGCTGTGGAGGGCCCCTCCCCCACCCTCTGACTCACTGTCTGACACTTTTCTTGGACTCTTACACTATCTTTCATTCCTTTTCTGACTTGGCCTCTCCTTGTCTCTGGCTGAGTCTTTTGGTCTCATCTGCCTCTGTCTCTCTCAGCCTTTGGATTCTCAGGTGGGGCGCCCGAGCACAAGATCCAGGGGCTCCTCCTCACCGCCACCCCGGGTCAGGGAGGACGTGAGTCCCCATTTCCAGGTCTGCAGATTTTGCTAGGTGCTCCTCACTAGGAGGTGCGTCATGGCTATGGCTCCCCAGTGTCCCCGTCTGCGTCCCTGGAGTTTACAACCCTCTCCCCTTAAGCTCCCGTTCTATAGACATCCCTGAGACAGAGCCACGGTGTCTGGCTTGAACGGGCTTCCCTAACACTCTTTCTACTTGTTTACTATTGGGGAACCTCCTGAGATGCCTGTGTTGGCACTTGCTGGCAGCAGGAGCTTCCTTTTCCTGCCCTCGGAGCTACCCCCTCCTGGGTGCTATTCTTGCTCAAACCCGCAGGCTGGGGGATGGGCATGTCCGCCCTCATCCCTGCCCCAACTAACTGTGACCCGAGCAGGAGGAGGGCACACTGACCAGTGGCCCCCAGAAACCTCATGTGCCTAAATCGTCCCTCTGTGTATACTGCAGTGCCAGCCTGCCTACCTCCGATGGTCCTCAGGAGCCTTCTCTGTGCCAGACTATTCCAGGCACAGGCACAGTGCCGACTAGCAGAGAGGCCTTCAGCCCTGCACGAGGGAGATGAGCAGTGAGGTGGTCACGGGAAGGAGCCATAAGGGCCTTGATGGGGGAATCCCATGGTTCACGGAGGCCCAGAGAGGCATGTAGTGGGGAGGAGGAAGGGTGTCAGGGAGGCCCTCTGGGAGATGACTTCTTAAGGGGATTGAGGCTGGGTTCCAACTTGTGCAAAGGCCAGGAGTGAGAAGGTCATGCCTGTTAGGGCAACTGCAAGTTCAGCTGGAGTATAAAGTGAGGGGGTTGGGAAGAGTCTTGCATGAGTCTGGGGGCTAGGCATACTTCAGCCTCTTGGAATTGCGGACTTGATCCTAAGGGGGCGCCCCTTAGGGAATGATTCTCTGCATGGAGATGGTGGGCAGACACTTGGTTTAATAAGATCATTCTAGCTCCAGGGTAAAGAGTGGCTGCAAGGAGAGGGCAGGAGACGGGGACAGTATCAGTGGGACAGAGACGTAAGGGTAACAGACTTTCAGAATTGAAGGTGACGTGTGTAAAATGCACACAGTAGATGAATCTTAGGTGTGCAGTGAGATGTTTTAGTGGAACCGCCACCCAGACAACACAGAACACTTCCAGACACTACTACCCGCTCCCGGCCCTGGGAAAATTCCCTCATGACTGTCTCCAGTACATGCCCTTTTCCACCCCCTGGGTAATCACGATTCTGACTTGTATCATCACTGATTGGGTTTGCCTTTTCTTCAACTTCATTCACATGTAATCTTGTTTCTGGCTTCTGTCACTCACCATGCTATCAGTGAGAACCATCTGTGTCGTGTGTATCCAGGAGCTCGTTTTTTTTTTTTTCCCCCTCGGTGTAGAATGACACATTCAGCAAGCATTTACCACTGTTCTAAGAACCTGACATGGATTGATTCACGTAAACGTCCCAACCCTATTCGGTTGTAAGACAAATTGAAAACCCAGAGAAGTTAAGGAACTTGCCCAACATCACCCAGCCAACTGATAGCCACTCCAGGGTTCAAATGTGAGCAGTATGGTTCTGGAGCCGAGGTTCTCTTCACACTCTGCTGGGCAGCCTCTGTGATACCTGCCATGTCGGTGCCTGGCCTTGTGTGGATTGAATGAGCTAATGTGTACTTACAGGACTGGGTGACTGGATGTGGATGGAGGGCGACAGGAAGGAGTTGAGGATGACTGCAGGTTTCTGGCTTGAGTAACTGGGTGGGTGGCAGTGCTGTTACTAAGATAGGGAACACAGGAAGAGGAACAGATGGCATGGGGAGGTGGGGAACAGAGACAAGGGGTTCGATATGGGGCCTGCAGAATTTTATGTTTCTAAGGGGTGGCCAGGCAGAGACCAAGTGAGCATTTGGTTTGAGGGAGTCTTTGGCTTAGGTGTGTGACTAGGAAGACATTCAGCACCCTTTAGGCAGCATCTGGAGTTGGGGAAGAGATGGGATCTCACAGTGGGATTGTGGTAAGGACAAGATCCTTGGGTGTGGTTTGTCGTGTGTGTTTCTGTGTCTGGGTGCCTCTGGGTTCTGCGCGTGCGCTAGCATGCGTGTGTGTGTGTGTGTGTGTGTGTGTGCGCGCGCGTGCGTGCGTGCGTGCGTGCACACATGCATCTACCTCTGGGCCATGAGTTCCCCCATCTCCTGGGAGAGTCTTCAGGTCAGCTGAGAGCTGGGTTGTTTTTGTTTGTGGTTTGACCCTGGGAGAGGTGGGGGGGTGCCAGGCCTGAGAAACTATCTGCTGAGAAGCCCCCGGAAACACCTGTGCGTCCTCTTCCCCTGGGCTCAGCATTGTTGGAGGGTTGGCAAGTCGCGGAGCTTGGGTTGGCAAGTCGCGGAGCTTCTCTTGCTGCTCTGGTGCCTGTGAGGAGAGGCTGTCCCTGGGATGAATTTTACCCAGTAAGTTGGTTTGACAGCACACTGCCTAAGTCTGGGATCCAGGGACTTCGTGGGAGGCTAGGCCAAGGGGTGTTTCGAAAGGACACCTGAGCAGGGGAGATTGCCAGCCTTCTGGTTGGCTTTTCCTGTTCGCTGTCGTTTCCTGTGCTGCGGTGGGGGAGGGGCTCCCAGCACTGGGGCCTCTGCGCTGCCGTTTCCCCTTCCTCCTGGTGGCCTCCTGGGGCCCAGCCCTGAGTGCTCACTGGGTATCTGGGCTCAGCCCTAAGGACCAAGTCCTTTGGGGATTCTCAAACAGTGGAAGAGGCTGTCAGGAGAAACCCCAAGTCCCCTTCCCTCACGTGAGGCCAGCCAGGCTGTGAGAATCTCTGGTTGCTCTACTGAGGAGGGCTGAGACCCTTAAAGGGGAGACACAGCCAGCAGTGTGTCCTGGGGTGCTCCAGGTCACCCGACTGCAGACAGGAGGAGCATGGAACCTCAGCGTGGCCGGTCAGTTGCACTCCAAGAGGGTTTTTGTTTTTTAAGGGCAGAGTATACTTTCCTTTGAAAGTTAATTCAAACAGGGTTAGAAATTGGAGTGGAAGGCAAGAAGAAGGTGAATTTTGAAGATCAAACAGGAGATATTAAAGAGCCACGAAGCCCAGGTGGCTCTGGTCCCACAGTCAGGCCTGGAGGTAGGGGACTTCTCCTGTGGGCGGGGGTTTCTAAGGGAAAGTCTGAGCAGCTCCATCACAGGAAAGTTGTGTGTTGGAAATCAGGGGTGGTGTCCAAGCCAGCCTGTTCCCTGGAGTGCCCTGGTCGGCCTGGCCCTGAGTGAGGGCCTGTCACCAGTGTGTGCAGGGCGGCGTGTCTGTGGGTGTGCTGGGAGGGAGGAGGGGGAAGCAGCCACTGTACGAGGGCTGTGCAGGCTGTTGGCATGCACCCGGCCTCACACACACAAAGGCACACAGATGCAGCCGTGTGAATCACCCAGCCAGTGAGTCAGCCCCCGGGATTCCTGCGGGGGAATGAGCGAGGCCAGGCTGAGGTCTGTCGGCCCATCTGTTGGTCTGGTGTGTGTGTGTGTGTAGGTGGGTTACAGTAGGTAGTAAAGGGGAAAACTTCGTTGGTGCAAGTCTGCAAGCGCCAGGGTGAGGGTTTGAACCTCAGGGCTCCATCCAGTGCAAGGCAGCCTCCTGGAGTCCTGGGCATCCTTGGGGGGGTGGTGGGAGAGGCGATGACTGGGCCTGGGTGCCCACCTCCTGCCCTCAGGCCTGCACCTAGAGCTCTCCCGTTCTCATTCCAGGCTGGCTGTGCCCAGGCCCCAGAGCACCCTCGCCACCATGACCGGGCTGCTGAAGCGGAAGTTTGACCAGCTGGATGAGGACTCGTCCTCGCTCTGCTCGTCCTCCTCCTTGTCCTCCTCGGGCCACCACTCCCCTTCCTGCTCCCCCAGCTCCTCGGTTTCCCCGGCCTGGGACTCGGATGAGGAGAGCCCTTGGGATCAGCTGCCCTTGCCTGACCGTGACTTCTGTGGCCCCCGAAGTTTCACTCGTGAGTCTCTCTGCCCTGGGTACCCCATCGCACCCCTCTCTCCTTCCTCAAGATGAAATTGGGGGCGGCCCTGATGAAGTCGTCCCGGCCTCTGGAGGTTGTGTGCCCCCCGGCTTCAGCTTCCCTGCCTGCTCCCCAGCTCATCCACTTCCTGTCCTACAGAGGTCACTCGGGAATGCCGGCTCCAGCGGCATTCACCTTTGACCTTGGGACTCTCCAGCTTGGAGTCATCACGTTCAGGGCAGGGCTCCTTGGTGGCCCCAGGGCCTTCCCACCCAGCTCTGCCCCTCAGTTCCAGTTTCGTTTCTCCCAACTGGCTCCCTGTCCTCTAGCAGCTGCCCTGCCCAAGTCCCACACCCCATGCTTCTGTGCTGCGGGGCCTGTCAGGCCGGTCCCTCACCTGGCAAAATGCTGTTTGGCTTTGCTTGAATGCAGTGAGAAGGTTTTTTCCCCAGTTAGTTTTTTAAGTTTACATGATTCTGATTTCAAACTGACAAAGAGGCCCTAGAGTGTTTCTCCACCTTATTTGTCATTATTGCACCCCCTCAACACCAAGGAGCACATGGAGACATTTCTTCTCTGATGACCCCACCGTGATGTCTAAACACCACAGATATGTCTATTTATGGACTATATGCAGAGCTGTACACTATACGTGAAAAAGTATAGTTTGTAGCAGATACAGTCTAATAGTACATTAACTGACTCAAGTGCTATGGGTTTACTCTAGAAATACAAGGATGCTTTAATACTGTAAAATCTAATCATATAAATGTACCAAATGACTGTGTCAGAGGAGGGAAAATATGAGAGCTGCTGTTTGATAACATGTAATATTCCTTCTGGCAAAAGGAGAAGAGGATAGCAGAGGATGAGATGGTTAGATAGCATCACTGAGTCAGTGGACATGAATTTGAGCAAATTCCAGGAGATAGAGAAGGGCAGGGAAGCTTGGCGTATTGCAGTCCATGGAGTCGCAAAGAGCTGGACACGGCTTAGTGACTGAACAACAACTACAACAACAATATTCCTTCTAGAAAAAACCCTTAGTATGATAAGAATAAGTAAATTCTGCCCTAAATGATAAAAAATACATGTTTCAACCCAAAACCATGTATTAGGATTGACGAGGAAACAATGGAAACAGCCCCACTAAGTCAGGAACCAGCTGGGGGCACTGTCTGTCACCACCGTTTGTTAACATCATTCAGGAAGTGCTAGCCAATTCAGTTAGTAAAGAAAATGAGAATTAAATACACTAGATTAGAACAGGCAAAAGGCCATGATTTGCAGGTGGTCGACTACATGATAAATTCAAGAACAGGTATATAGAAAACCTATTAGGAGGAAATTCCCTCAGATAGCTGGGTACAAAATTAATATTTAAGTCTAAATATACAGCATCGCCAAGGTTTGATGGTAACTTCTTATGGTTCAAACTAATAAAATCAGTAGTATACAAATATATGTATCAAATATGCCAATACATTGCTTACTAACTGACATACTTAATAACTTATAAACAGTAGTAGACCTTTCTGAGCTTGTTGCAAAATGCAGAAGTGATAAGGGAAAAGCTTAATATACTTTTGATTTCATAAACCATAGAAATTATTTTGTAAAACCCCACAAGCAAAAATAACTAAAATATTTGTACAGATAGGTTAGACTGGTTCAGTTCAGTTCAGTTCAGTCGCTCAGTCCTGTCTGACTCTTTGCGACCCCATGAATCGCAGCACGCCAGGCCTCCCTGTCCATCACCAACTCCCGGAGTTCACTCAGACTCACGTCCGAGTCAGTGATGCCATCCAGCCATCTCATCCTCTGCCATCCCCTTCTCCTCCTGCCCGCAATCCCTCCCAGCATCAGAGTCTTTTCCAGTGAGTCAACTCTTCGTATGAGGTGGCCGAAGTACTGGAGTTTCAGCTTTAGCATCATTCCTTCCAAAGAAATCCCAGGGCTGATCTCCTTCAGAATGGACTGGTTGGATCTCCTTGCAGTCCAAGGGACTCTCAAGAGTCTTCTCCAACACCACAGTTCAAAAGCATCAATTCTTCGGCGCTCAGCCTTCTTCACAGTCCAACTCTTAACATCCATACATGACCACAGGAAAAACCATAGCATGACTAGACGGACCTTTGTTGGCAAAGTAATGTCTCTGCTTTTGAATATGCTATCTAGATTGGTCATAACTTTCCTTCCAAGGAGTAAGCGTCTTTTAATTTCATGGCTGCAATCACCATCTGCAGTGATTTTGGAGCCCCAAAAAATAAAGTCTTCCACTGTTTCCCCGTCTATTTCCCATGAAGTGATGGGACCGGATGCCATGATCTTCGTTTTCTTGAATGTTGAGCTTTAAGCCAACTTTTTCACTCCCTTCTTTCACTTTCATCAAGAGGCTTTTTAGTTCCTCTTCACTTTCTGCCATAAGGGTGGTGTCATCTGCATATCTGAGGTTATTGATATTTCTCCCAGCAATCTTGATTCCAGCTTATGCTTCTTCCAGTCCAGTGTTTCTCATGATGTACTCTGCATATGAGTTAAATAAGTAGGGTGACAATATACAGCCTTGACATACTCCTTTTCCTATTTGGAACCAGTCTGTTGTTCCATGTCCAGTTCTAACTGTTGCTTCCTGACCTGCATACAGATTTCTCAAGAGGCAGATCAGGTGGTCTGGTATTCCCATCTCTTTCAGAATTTCCCATAGTTTATTGTGATCCACACAGTCAAAGGCTTTGG
>NW_011494615.1:2643999-2644886 GCF_000754665.1 Bison bison bison
GACCTGCATACAGATTTCTCAAGAGGCAGATCAGGTGGTCTGGTATTCCCATCTCTTTCAGAATTTCCCATAGTTTATTGTGATCCACACAGTCAAAGGCTTTGGCATAGTCAATAAAGCAGAAATAGATGTTTTTCTGGAACTCTCTTGCTTTTTCCATGATCCAGCGGATGTTGGCAATTTGATCTCTGGTTCCTCTGCCTTTTCTAAAACCAGCTTGAACATCAGGAAGTTCACAGTTCACGGTGATTAATGTCTAACATATATACAAAGCTCCTACAAATCAGTACTTTAAGAACTATAGAGGGACTTCGGTGGTGGTCCAGTGGTAAAAACTGAGCTCCCACTGCAGGGGCACACGTTCAGTCCCTGTCTGGGACTAAGATCCTGCATGCCTTGCAGCACAGCAACCCCCACACCCCCAAGAAAAGAACTTTAGAAAACAACGAAGGGGACCTGTAAATGGCTTCTAAAGACGGGAAAGACGTTTAATCTTAACACATGCTCTCATTTGGACTCCTAAATAACAATGAGCCAGTGTCGACACAGGGTGATGTTGGACTCTCACCAGCACCAGTGTCAGCCAGGCTGGCCTAAACTCAGATCCATTTCTCTTCTGGGTGGGGTGGGAGGGTTGTGAGCAGAGATGGTTCAGCATCACTTCCCGGGGGTTAGGCCCTGCTTCATGGAGAACTAACGTCTGCCCCTCCCCTGCCTGTCTTCTAGCCCTGTCCATTCTGAAGCGGGCTCCCCGGAAGCGCCGAGGCCGAGTAGCCTTTGATGGCATCACCGTCTTCTACTTCCCGCGGTGCCAGGGCTTCACCAGCGTGCCCAGCCGTGGCGGCTGCACCCTGGGGATGGCCTCCCCCCACAGTGCCCCCCGCCGC
>NW_011494615.1:2645028-2645758 GCF_000754665.1 Bison bison bison
GGGTATGCCCCCCCGCCACAGTGCCTGCCGCCGCTTCTCCCTGGCTGAGTTTACCCAGGAGCAAGCCCGGGCACGGCAAGAGAAGCTGCGCCTACGCTTGAAGGAGGAGAAGCTGGAGGCGCTGAGATGGAAGGTGGGGAGACCCTCTCCGTGGCCTTCGCCCTCGGGCTGCTCTAAAGTCCTAGCCTTGGGGGGGATAAGGGTCATGGTGGTTGCCATATTGCTTCTTCTGTATTTGGGAGGCCCATGGGGCTGACTGATTTGATGAGAGTCTGCTGCAGATTTTCTCTAGGCAGATGAGTATAGAAGGGCTCCTATTGCAGGGCCAGTGGGCGTGGTACCTCAATCTGCCTGACCTTACTGGGGATGGGGAGTAGATGGGCCATAGGGGTGTCAGTGTATCTGTGTGTCTCGGGGAAGGGGTTTGTCCATGAAGTGGGGAATAAGGCAAATAGGAACCGTCTTTCTGAATGCCCTGAGGGCGTGTTCTTGGCTGTCCCATTCACTACGGCATCCACAATGCCCAGCCCAGAATAAATACTCGGGGGCATTTATTAAGTGACCGAAGCTCTGGGGTCATGTCAGCCTCTCACGTCCCTCCTCATTCCCTGGACACAGCTCTCGGAGACTGGGGTGCCCAAGACGGAGGCCGGCCTGCCGCTCACTGTGGACGCCATCGATGACGCCTCTGTGGAGGAGGACTTGGCGCTGGCCGTGGCAGGCGGCCGGC
>NW_011494615.1:2645858-2651549 GCF_000754665.1 Bison bison bison
TGTCGGGGGCAGGCGGCCGGCTGGAGGAAATGACCTTCCTCCAGCCCTTCCCGGCCCGGAAGCGACGGGCTCTGCTGCGGGCCTCTGGTGTGCGGAGGATCGACCGAGAGGAGAAGCGAGAGCTGCAGGCCCTGCGCCAGTCCCGGGAGGACTGTGGCTGTCGCTGCGACAGAGTCTGTGATCCCGAGACCTGCAGCTGCAGCCTGGCGGGCATCAAGTGCCAGGTACTGGGGCTCGGCGGGGCTGGGAAGGCAAGCCTGGGTCGGGGACTTCTCTGGGCTCCACCGGATCTTCACTGGAACCTCTGTTTTGCTTTACAGATGGATCACACAGCGTTCCCCTGTGGTTGCTGCAGGGAGGGCTGTGAGAATCCGAAGGGCCGTGTGGAATTTAATCAGGCTCGAGTTCAGACCCATTTCATTCACACACTCACCCGCCTGCAGCTGGAGCAGGGGGCCGAGAGCCTTGGGGAGCTGGAGGCCCCAGCCCAGGGTGGCACTCCCAGCCCCGGCGAGCAGGTCTTGGCCTCTGCGTTCCCCCTAGCCAAGCCCCCTGTGAGCAGCGAACTGGGAGACAACAGCTGCAGCAGCGACATGACCGATTCGTCCACAGCCTCAGGCACCAGCGAGGCCCTGGATGGCCCTGCCCGCCTGGCCCTGCCCGGCCCTGGCTTCCAGCCTGGCGTGGATGATGATGGCCTGGCTCGTATCCTGAGCTTCAGTGACTCTGAACTAGGTGGACACGAGGAAGAGGAGGAGGATGGGGGTGTGGGCGGCCTGGACAATCTCAGCTGCTTCCACCCAGCTGACATCTTTGGTACTGGTGACCTCACTGGCCTGGCCAGCTGGACCCACAGCTATTCCAGTTCCAGCCTCACGTCAGGCATCCTGGATGAAAATGCCAACCTGGATGCCAGCTGCTTCCTCAATAGCGGCCTTGAAGGCTTGGGCGAGGGCAGCTTCCCTGGCCCCTTGGTGCCAGCCAGCACGGACGCCGGCCAGAGCAGCTCAGTGGACCTCAGCTTGTCCTCCTGCGACTCCTTCGAGCTGCTCCAGGCCCTGCCAGACTATAGTCTGGGGCCCCACTACACCTCCCGGAAGGTGTCTGATAGCCTGGACCACCTCGAGGTGCCCCACTTCACCTTGCCTGCCTTCTCTCCCCCTGCGGATACCAGCACTTGCTTCCTGGAGTCCATCATGGGCTTGACTGAGCCCGCTGCCGAGGCCCTGGCTCCCTTTGTGGATGGCCAGTTGTTTGAGGACACCACCCCGGCGTCGCTGGTGGAACCTGTGCCTGTGTGAGGGTTAGGGTGCCTTTTCCTGGCCCCAAGAACCCTGTTGCTGCTTTGTTGTAATTTGGGGGCTCCCCAAGGTCTGTATGTAATGGTCCCCCGTTGGCTGGCTCCCATGTGGGCACTCCTACTAATTTTCATGCAACACTCTGGATTGATTTATTTATTTTTGTAACTTTCTATGCTGAAGTGGGGAGAGGGGGGCGCTTCCCCTTTCCGTTGCCCGGCCCCCCTATGCCCACACCTTCTCTTCTACATCCATGGCACATGCCAGGAGTGAGAAGAAGTGTGGCTTCCCTAGAGCTTTGCAGACTCCTTGTCCATCTTGTATGATGTTCCTAAGCCCGAAGACAGCCACCTGAGGCTGACATCAGCCACCTCTTATGGCTTCTTCTGCCACCCTGAGCCCTAGACTCATGGGTGACTGGATCCTCTGGACTGTGAAGACTATAATTTATTTCCCATAATTTATTTGGAGACTAGGTGGCTGGCGAGCAATGCTGGTGTCGGGGGTGGGACACAGGACCCTCTCCGCCACCTGCAAAGTCCCTTTGCCTGATAGTCCTGCAACCCTGCCCTTGCTGGGGCTTCGGTGTAGACCAGGCATGGGTTTCCACCCTCTGTCTAACGTGCAGCAGCCCTGCTCTGGATGGCTGAGCGAGTAGGGGCAGGGGCTGGGCGGGGCTGGGCCGGGCTGACCAACCGTGACCAAAACCCTCTTCTGCTCCACACATCCCCTCTCCTTCCTGTTCTTTGCCCATCTCTCCCTCTACCCCCGCAAAGGCCGCAGCTTTTATTCCAAGGCTGTAAATGTAGGAGGGGGAAGCAGGAGGCCCAGAGAGGGTTAAGGGGCTGCCTCAGGGCCCACAGTAGGCCCTGGACCACTCAGGGCTTTCCGGGCACTGCACCCCAGCCTGGTCCACCTGCCCGCACCCTAAGGCCAGTTGGCCAGGGGCGAAGGGGGCTCCTTATGGCTTTCCTGCCCTTTGTTTGCTGATGTTGGATTTTGTATCATAATTTCTGTATTGTCTCTGAGTATTAGAACTATAATTTATTCATTTTTCCTCTGTGTCTGTGCCAAGAAGCCCAGGCTCTGGGCCTGCCCTCCTGCCCAGCAGGCCTTGCCAGCCTGCGAGCTTGTGGGAACACCTTGTACCTGAGCTTATAGGTACCAATAAAGAGGCTCTATTTTTAACAGCGTGGTCTGCATTTGTGGAGCTTGGAGCACAGGTACACAGGAGGTGGTGAGGTGGGAGAGGGAGGGGGAGACAGGCCCTGCAGGGCAGTATGGACATGGAGGCTGCATCGGGGATAGATATGGGGGACACAGGCCCTCTTTCCAGGCCAGCCAGTCAACTCAGAGACGGAAAGCCAGCTAGACGAGGCTGGCCAGGCAGATGAACCCGTCTGAGGGGTCACCTGGGTGGTGGTGGGGAGCAGCAGCAGAGCAGTCTTTTGGGACCGGGCTGTCTGCTTGGGACAGACACACCCACACCGGGCTGTGCCCAGGCCCTGAGGGTGAAGTCATCCCCTCGAGGTGAGGGCGGGCAGTGGGATGTGGCCGGCGCAGGCCCTGTGTAGGACTGAGTGGCAGAGGTCCCCAGGGGCTTGAGCACCGGAAGCTGCAAAACGTTCATCTGCACCAGCCAGACCTGTCTGACCTGTCCCTGGGAGCCCGGGCCAAAGGCCAGACGAGCAGGCTGCGCCCTGCCCCAAGGAGCCCCAGTCTGGGGGCTGGAGGAGCAAGGCTGACCTCAGTTCTAGGAATAATGATGATTTATACAAGTGCTGGACAGAGGAGCCTGGCGTGCTGCAGTCCATGGGGCCACAGAGAGGTGGACACGACTTACGGACTGAACAACGACATAAGCGCTGGGAGGGGGCACCAAAGAGGCCTGACTTGGTTTCCTTTTTCTTGCTCTCATCCTCTGCCTCTGGCCTGTGTTGGGCTCCCCCTATTTCCTCTCTATGGTTTACAGTTAAGAGTATGGACCCTGAATGCCGGGGTTTGAAACCCTGCTGTTACACTAACTAGTGAGGTGACTTATGCAAATTACTTCCTGTCTGTGTGCCTGGATGTCTCCCAAACTGTCTAAATAATAACGTTACTCACCTCACAAGCTTGTTCAGTTCATACATAAACCGGCACTCACGGGAGCGCCTGAACTTGCAGGCCTCTGGTGCATATCTGTGACTTTCCATTCTGTTTTCAAGTGTCTACCTCTCCTTCTGTAGGTTTTATTCTCTTCTGCCAGTTCTGTGACCCTCTAGGTATGTATCTCTTGCCTCAGGATGTGTGGACATGGTCACGCAGTCCTATCGTCAGTGGAGTGGCCATTACAGAACTCATGGTTTGGAGTCTGGCCTGCAGTGGGGCCGCCTGTCCCCAGAACCAGCTTAGGCAGGGACAGCCAGGTCTGAGGCATCTCAGGGTGGAGTACCCTAGTTCATTACATTGCCTTGTGTACCCTGGAAGCCCGACACGCTTGTGATTGCTCCAGTGTGCGTGATCCAAAACCTGGGTCTCTCCAAGGGTGCTGAGGCTGTGCTTGGGCCAGCCTGGGGGTCTGGGTGGCAGCTCCCCACAGCTCCAATACTCTGGTTCGAAGCTCCTGCAGGTTCCTATCCCATGGCCACAGCCCATGGTTGGACTAAGCCACCCACTCCCCAGCTAGGGCCACAGGGGTACCTCTCAACATAATCCACCCCTAGAAACTAGCTTGTAAAACAGATCATAATAAAGGCAGCTGGCTTCCCATAGGAATGATGGTGGTAACCTGGGGAAGATGTTCCAGATCATTGACTCATACCAAAAGGCCATGCACGTGATCATCAGTATGTTATAAAAACAAGGCTCGAAGTCATGAGGGATGACAGCCTAAGTCATCCCTCATGACTTCGAGCCTTGTTTTTATAACATACTGTTCTAGAAGGGACCCTAACCTGTTCACTGCTCCCAAACCTTAGTCACTGGACAACTTGAAAACTCTGCCCTATCTGAGTTCTACTCATACTAAGTATATTTTGTTGTTTAGTCACTCAGTCAGGTCCGACTCTTTGCAACCCTATGGACTGTATCCTATCAGACTTCACTGTCCATGGGATTTCCCAGGCAAGAATACTGTAGTGGGTTGCCATTTCCTCCTCCAGGGGATCTTCCCGACCCAGGGATTGAACCTGTGTCTCCTGCATTCGCAGGTGGATTCTTTACCACTGAGCCACCAGGGAAGCCCATGAATTATTTTACTTTTTATCAATTATATCAATATGCTTAAAAGTGAGAAGTATTCTATGTAACAGCACTCACAAATTCATGAGTTTGTGTGCTATTTTTCTCTATTATATAAGGATGATATTTAAACACATAGTTATGAAACTTTCAGATGTTTGCTGTATATCGTTGGCAGGGATTTGTACTGTAATTTGAGAACACAGAGATCTAGTCTAATTTCCTGCCACAGATGGGGACACATACCCAGAGGGAAAGGTCACACAGGGAGATTCTAGGCCTCCTGACTCCCAGTTCAGAGCTCCTTCCCCTGCGGTGAGCCTGGCCCATTACTGCCATCCTGAAAAACAGGAAGAGAGGTACTGGGAGCACAGCAAAGGTGACCTCTGTCACCCCCTTGTCAGTTACAGTTAACATTATTCATCTACAAAGAGACCCCTGCTTTTGTGCCCTTGGGTGTTGAAGGGTTCCTGGAAGATGAATTAGTTGGCCACTGTCTTTTACTGAAGCTGAAGCGCAGAGCTAGTTTTTCTTGGGATGTATTTTTCCTGCCCGAAGCAAGAGTGATGAGGTCTATCACAAACTCCCAAACTGGTAAGGACCAGCAGAGGCCTGCTGAAGCCTTGAGGAGGAGGAGGCAGAATGTATGGACAGAGGGGGCCTGTGTGGGCCCCCTGCCAGTGGGCGGCTTGGTAGGGAGGAGCCGTTGCTTCTGTAATTCAGGACTCTGGGGACCACAGAGGAGAGGGGAGGCTGGTATGGGCTGACTGAAAAATATTAAAGGAGCTGTAGGGTATTTTTTGAACCACCTCTTTGTTCCCTTTTGGCCCTTGAGTGTGTGGGATAAAAGTGGGGTCCATTAGAAGTTGCCCAGTGAACCCAGGGGAAGCTAAGCTGGTTGACATCTTTCTTCCTCAGAGTCAAACTGCTCCTTGCACCTTAAAAACCTAAAGCTTTGGGATGTCCTTTAGACCAGATTAGGCTTGATTCAAATCAACCACACACACACACAGAAATGGGGAAGAATAGGTTATTTTCTGACTCTCTTCTCCACTGACCCACTTCCCCACCCCCCCTCCATGAAACTTCTGTAGGTTGAGAGTTTCCACCCTCCCTGGTTCCCACTGACCACAGCTAGGGCCTCAGAGACCCTTGGGCCTTTTCCAGAATT
>NW_011494615.1:2651649-2652842 GCF_000754665.1 Bison bison bison
CTGATTTTAGGGTAGTTGGGGTGCTCCCTGAGGACCTGGGACAGAGAAAGAAAGGGTATGAGACACCAGACAGGGCCCCGTGCCACTGCACCAACCCCCCACCCTCCGCCCCATCCCACCACTGTCAGGAGCTTACATCATGGCAGACTTCAATGGCTTCCACGAATCTCTTGTCTTTCAAGTAGTTGAAAGCGAGCCTGAAGCCTGTCCAGATGTAGGGAGGATAAAGACAGTGGGTGGCACTCTGATAACCCGAGAACCCCTCTGGTTCCCCACCACAAACAGATCACAGGCCCTGTGATATGGGGTCGGGAGGGTGGTCCCCGGCCCTGGCCCCTCCTCCATGCACGCGTGCCTGCCCGACGACTGTACCGATGGCAGGGTTGGTGTGATGGCTGTACTTCCAGGCCAGCTCGTAGTTGGCGGCCGCGTCCTTGTATGACTGCTCCCTTTCCATGATGAAGCCCATGTACTCGTAGGCCTTACAGCAGGACTGCAGGGAAAGCCGGTCAGAGCAGCGCGGGACCCGGCAGGGGCAAGGGCTGGGCAGGGGGTGCAGTAACCCAGACCACTCAGGGACTCCGCAGTACCTCCCGCCTTGACAAGAGGGTGAACTGGGTGCCCTCTTCTCAGCTATTCCTATACTGGAATGACCCCTGCCCTCACAGCCCTCCCGCTCTGACCTCCCAAGGCCCTCCCCCCTGACCCAACCAAACCCTCCTTACATGCCACCCTTCCATTTCCTGAGCCCTTCTCATCTCTTCTCCCCATTCTGCGTCCCTGTTGCAGCTGGCTGGACCCTGTTCGCTTCCTCTTGCCTTGCTTTCCTGTCCTGCTCTGTGGTTCACGGGACCCCTCCTGTCCTGCCTCTTCTCATCTCATTGCTATCCCTGCATCTCTGCCCACAGAGCCCCAGTGCCTCTCACACACACACCACCCCCTGCAACAGCCCCGACGGCGGTGCACCCCTCGCCTTGTTGTATTTCACGCAGCGCTGCAGCAGCTCCGAGGCCAGGTCAAACTTGCCGCCCTGGCAATAGATATCGGCCAGCAGGAGCCAGCTCCTCTCCAGGTCATCGGCCTCAGCCAGTGCCCACGGGGCCCTGGCCAGGTGCTTCAGCTGCGTGCGTGCCTTGGGGACCTGCTTCAGCAGGGAGTAGGCCTGCGCCATGGCCAGCAGGGCGGGGACGCTG
>NW_011494615.1:2653241-2675874 GCF_000754665.1 Bison bison bison
TGTTGCTCCAACTCCTTCCTGCTGCTGAAGCTGCGGGCACTGGGGCTGAGCAGGAGGGCGCTGGCCTGGTCTGCCCACGAGGCCCTCGCCAGACCTCAATCCAGAGGCCGAGGGCTTTCCCTACCTTCCCTCCCCACCCCCAGCCAGCTGGGCCCTCACTTGCTCTCGGTCACCAGGTTCTCGAAAGCCTCTCCGCCCATGATCTCGTTGTCTGGGTTCAGACAGATCTGCACCATGTGGTAGGTGGCACTCTGGCCCCAAGCAGTGTCCTTGCGTGCTTTGTTTAGGAACTTCAGGGCTTCGTTGGGCTGTCCTATGTGCCTGCAGCAGAGAAGAGTAACCCCGAGAATCAGATAAGGACGCTGAGGCCCGGGGAGAACAGGAATACTCGGGGGTCACTCCGAGAATCTGCGCAAAGCAAGGGCAGGATCTCTGGTCTCCCCACTTCCCGATGTGGAAGCTGAGCTTCGGCTTCCCTGGCAAAGCCCAGCACGTCTGTTGGGGAGAGCCTCCTACACTCTAGTGGTTCAGATGGTAGAAAATCTGCCTGCAGTGCAGCAGACCTGGGTTTGATCCCTGGGTCAGGAAGATCCCCTGGAGAAGGGAATGGCAACCCACTCCAGTATTCTTGCTGGAGAATCACAGGGACAGAGGAGCCTCGTGGGCTACAGTCCACAGTGTTGCAAAGAGTCAGACACGACTGAGTGACTAAACACACCTACACACGCCTGCCAAGACACCCCCCAACCCACCAGCAGTAGATGCCTCTGCAGAAGTTGAACCCTGGCTCCAAAGGCACCCGGCTGGACATCTTCTCGGCCAATTCAAAGACGGCAGGGGCGTCCTCAAGTTTGCCACTTCTTCGTAGCAGATCAATTAGTTTGTTCAATACAGGAAAATTGTCTAAAATAAGAGAGCAGAAACCTCCAGGCTGTGCTAACCAGTAGCTGAATCAGGTAGGGGAAGCAGAGAGGACCAGGAGACACCGGTGGACTGGGCTGAACGTGGGCATCCCAGCGGCTCCACTGAGACACCATGAAGTGGTCACTCTTACTGCTCCCATTTCATAGATGAGAAGGCTGAGGCACAAAGACTTTGAGTAATCTGCCAAAGGTTACACATCAGGTAAGTGGAAGACCAGAATTCAGACCTAGAAGGTCTGGCTCCAAGACCTGCATTCCTAATAGCTGTGATCTGCTGGGCCTGACATGGGCCTGGCTGGAGCTCAAGCCTAAGCCTCTTATTCATGTCTGGCCCCTTCCCCAGCAAGACAGGGCGGTTTTATGCTACAGTGAGTGGGAAGAGAGCTACATGTCAGGGGAGAATTTCTAGCCACCTCCAGGAGGCTGTGACCTCCCAAGGCGAACTTAGGTTGAGCCACAGTGTCTGGGTTTTGGGGACAGACAGGCAGGACCAAGCACTGCCCTGCCTGAGACCAGGAACTGGCCCCTTGGACTGGGAAAGGGCCGGCACGTTCCACTGGGACTTTATCAGTTTCCTGCCTCTCTGGGAACAATCAGAGAGGAAGGGGCTTCCTCTGCCCGGTCAGGAAGGAGGGGAGAGGGCCCACCCTTCTGGGCGAGAGCAGACCTTGCTGGATGGGAACTGCCAGCGGCAGTCATGGTGGGCAGGCGTGATGCAGCCAGTTAGTTACCTGGTGCTTTCTCCAGGACTTGGTGGTAGAGGTTGATGGCAGCCTCGTATTTCTGTCTTCTAAACATCAGGTCAGCCATCACCTATTGAATTCACATGATGCTGGGATAGCAGCTTGCATGGGCGCGGTGGGGAGGCTGTGGTGGGAAGGGGGGACAGGGAAGGAGGGAAGGTAGGAGAGAACTTCCTAGGGAGCATCTCTGGGCACTGGGAGAAGGTCCCACAGAGGATGGGACAGCCTGGGGAGAGCGGTGGGGGTGAGGAGGGAAGGAGGCAGGAAAAGCCGAGGGTGGACACCGTGGAGCCAGCCCCTCCACCCATGTCTGAGAACTGCCAGATGCGGGCAGCAGGGTGGAATGGGGGCTACCCACCTCTGCTGGAGACAGCCCTGGAGGTGGTCTGGGTGACAGGGCAGAGAGGGGTAGGACTGGGGAGGGCTGTTTCCTCACACTTCCCGAAGCCCCAGGAACTGTCCTCGCCTGGCCTTTACCAGCGGGTGTGGTTTCCCCTGGAGTGAATCAGCCTCACCCTCTCCCCTCGGATGTGGCCCAGGAGGGAGGTCGCTGCTGCCCCCTGCTGCCAGCCCACCCCTCCCGTCCGGGGTGACGGATCCTGTGCTGAGTCCCCTGCTGCCCCACGGCCCAGCAGCCCGCCCTGTGGTCGTGGGGCCCCGGGCCCACAGCCTCTCACCACGGAGGCTGCCTCGTGGTTCTTCTCAGTCTGCAGGAGGTCGGCACAGTGCTGCTCACACAGGTCCAGGTGTCCCTGCAGCAGGTAGAGCCTCGCCAGCTCCAGCACCACCTGGACAGGCCCCGAGACAGTGAGCAACCAATGCGCATCACGGGAAAGCTTGGGCACCCAGGCCTCATCCTCACACGCCCACGTTCTGTCAGCTCTGCCTTCAAAGCATGAAAGCATGTCTTTGACCCCCTGGGATGATGTCTCTGGCTCTCCCCCTCTCCCACCCAGTACTATATCGTCATGACTTTTTCTAACTGACCGCTGAGAGGCAGGGCCCACTGAGCGCATATTGATCCTTCGGCTTCGGCTCTGACCTCATCTCCTCTGGGAAGCCCTCTGCGCCCCAGGCTCCGGGACAGTACCCCTCATCTGAGTTCGCAAGTGTCCTGACCCCCCTGTGGGTATCACATGCTATTAGAACTGCCTATGTACTTGTGTGTACCCAGTGCCCGGGGCAGGGACCTTGTCTTGCCCCACTGCGTCTCCAAGCCCTGGCCCAGTACCTGGCTTGCACATATTGGGAATCTGTTAAATGAGAACACATTAAATACATGAATGGGTCTGTCACTAAGCTCTTCATCTCCTCTCGAGTGAACTCCAGCCACCATTTCCCACCTGGAGCCATGCCTCTCACATGACCCTAAACCTCCTTGGAAGCTTAGTCTGGGCTTTATGCCCAGAAAAGCCCCTAGCAGCCAACGTGTCCTCTCCCCCCCTGCAAGGGGGGCCTGAAAATGCTACACTTGCCACCGAGGGCTGCAGTGGGTGAGGGCCCTGGGATCTGCAGGCCTGCCTACACCAGGGGTCTGTGCCCCTTGCAGGGAACCACAGAGAAGGAAACAGCTTCCGTCCATAGTCAGGGAGCTCTGCAAGGCTTTGTGTCCCAAGGCAAGGACAAGGATCTCACTCCAAGGACCCCACCTTATTGTTAATAGGCGTGTAGGAGAGGGCATCTTTATAAGACTGCACTGCCTTGGCATACTCCTTCTTTGCCAGGTAGTATTCCCCAAACTGGATGCAGATGGAGGCTGCCAGTTGCTTCTGGGAGGGGATCATTTCCGGTCGCTCCAGGGGAACACGCTTCAGGATCCGAGACTGGAGGTCCATGGCCTAGGGAAACCAGGAAACTCTGCGTGAGCAACCCAGAGCCCGATGTGCCAGGTCTCAGGCCAATTCACAGCAAGCCTCCAAGCTCTCATCTCAGAGCTAGCTGTCTAAGAAGGGCATCTCAGGTCCCCCTGAGCAAATCTGGGTCGCTCTGGACAGGCAAGGCTGCTGGCTGAGCACCAGGAGGCAAACCGGCACTGCCGCGGGGGCAGGAGCAGGGCAAAGGCTCTCAAGCAACAGACACTCCACTGTACTCGGCTCATTTACCTGTTTCCATCACACCTGGCACTCACTGTGTCTGATCTACCTCAGCTGTCCGATAGGCTGGAACAGGCACACAGTAGGTGTTCAGCACAGGCTGTGTTTTGTTGGGTGCGTTTGTTTTGAATAGTGTCCTGCTGGGAATTTGAGGCAGCCCCCACAAATAGCCGCGACATAACAGTGATTAAGTGAGTAGCCAGAGAGCACTGGGGCAAGAGGAAACAATGAGGCCAGGGTTAAGTTTTGGGTAGTGGTTACAGATCAGCCCTGGGTTCCCCGAAGGCCAGACTGAGGAATGGAAATCCAGTGGGAAACCCCGAGGATAAGTCACATCAAGCAGTCAGAGACGATCTACAACCACAGGCACACGCCCCAGGGGGCAAGTGCCAGGCCCCACCTTTGGGTACAGAGTGAAGAGGAAGGGAAAAAATGGCCAGGAGTCTCCTAGCAGGGGCTTCTCAGTGGCGCTCGTGGTAAAGAACCTGCCTGCCAGTGCAGGAGACGTAAGAGAGGCAGGTTCAATCCCTATGTTGGGAAGATCCCCTGGAGGAGGGCATGCAATCCACTCCACTCTCGTTGCCTAGAAAATCCCATGGACAGAGGAGCCTGGTGGGCTATGGTCCAGAGGGTCGAAAAGAGGTGGACGCGAATGAAGTGACTTAGCAAGCACACAGTGCTCCCAGCAGGAGACTATGGGTTGGGACAGGCCAAAGCTGGTTCAAATCTCAGCTCACCACTTACTAGCAGTGTGACTTTGGGTACATTTCTTCACCTCTTTGAGCCTTATCTGTTAAACAGGAATGCCTCAGTGCTTAGCTCAAAGGGCTACTGTGAGAATTAAATAAGTCAAAAAGCCTAGTACAGAACTCAGCACAGAGCATTCAGTGCGTGAGAGCTGCTGGCATTGTCTATTAATAACAGCACAAGCATCCTTGAGGACAAAGGCACTGTCTTCCTCCCTGCCTTCTCCAGTCCAGCCCAGGTGGGTTTTGAGCACTTCCATGCACAATCAATACGAGAGCAAGGGTGGGGGGATAAGTGGAAGGTGGATGTCAGGGGTGTAACCTGGATCCTCTCTAGAGGACCACGCCTGGAGACTTCCAGACCTGCAGTCCTATCTCCAGCTTCCATCAGGAAATGGCAGATAGACAGCTTAGGTCTACTTGTCAATTACCTTGTTCAAAGTTTCCGTCACATCTTCTTTTTTATGACTCTTGTAAACCTTGGCCAGCAAAAGTAAGCACTTGACATCATTCATCATGGATGGGATGTCTTTGACTGCAAAATGAAAACTCAAAGTAGTGTTTCCTGGCCCCTGGGGAGGGGGCTGTTGGGGGAGGATGGGGGCTGGGTTCGGAGCCCCAGCCAGTGCCTGTCCCCTGCCCCATCCTGCAGGAGAAGAGGGGGTGTGTCTGCTCGAAGTCAGGCTAGGGAAGACAGTTAGGGTGTGCTCACCAAAGTCATGATCCAGTGCCTGCTTCAAAACTTTTTCTGCTTTGTTGAACTTCTTTAACTTCAGGAGCAGTTCGGCCAGATCGCAGCACACAAAGTCCTGTCCGCTCATCTTCTGGGCGGCCTCATAATAATTAATTGCCTTCGTGCACACAGGAAATACGGGCATCAGGTCTGGTTTTGTATGTGGGCACCTCACACTGTGCCCTGACCCCCAACCCTGCAGTCACCATGCCTGTGTACCCCTCCAGAACACAGAAGCCTCAGATACAATGGCCTCCCGCCTGGCACAGGTCTCAAGCCTCAGCCTCAGCAGGTGTTAGAGGGTGGTGGGGAGTTGCTGAGCCCTCTCCTTGGCAACCTGTTCAGGGGGGTTTCTCCTTGCATCCAGCCTCCCACCCAAGCACCCTCCTCCATCTTCCCTGCTGGGCTGGCCCTCCCCGCCCCTTCCTACCCCATCATGGCCCGACCTTGGTGTACTGGTGGGTCTTCACATAAGCCTGCCCGATCCGGCTGATCAGGGATGCGTCGTGTGGGTTCTTTCTGTAGGCCTCATCGTAGACCTCCAGGGCCTTCTCTGGCTGGTGGGGAAAGGGTCTGCCATCTCTCTCTTCTCCGTTACTGGAGAAGCAAGATTGGGCAGGGTGGGTGCGGGGTGCAGCCACTTAGTGTGGTCACGAGACCTTCACTCACCTCCTGAATGTTCATGAAAGCATCACCCAGAAGCAGACTGGTGTGGGGGCCAGGCAGATGTTCACAGAGCTCCCTGCAAAAGTAACCAAAACCTTAGCTCAGCCCTGTGCGTCCTTCCTATTCCTGGATCCATCTCTTCTCCTCACTTATTCTGTCTGCCACCCGTGCACTCACTCATTTATTCATCACCCAGTGTTTCTCGGCTCAGATGGGACGCAGTGCTAGCTCCCTTAGTTCAGGCTCTCCTCATCTGTTATCTGGATCATGGCCGGGACTTCCACCCCCTCCTCTGGCCTCCACCCCAAACGCCTAGAACCTTCTTCATGAGGCAGCCTCTTTCTTTTTTTTTTCCCAGCCAAGCCTCACGTGGCATGTGGGATCTTAGTTCCCTGACCAGGGATTGAATCCAGGCCCCTGCATTGGAAGCACTGAGTCTTTACCACTGAACCACCAGGAAGTCCCAGCCTACTTTTTCTAAACCTTCAATGAGACCATGTCATCTCACTATTTATTGGTTTCCCATTGCTCGTGGCATCACCTCCCCTTCCTCCCGAATTGCCTAGATGGAGTTTTGCCTGAGGAAGGGGACAAGAAAGGTACACTTGAGGGCCCAACGTCAAATTGTAGAGAAAATTGCCGAGGGCTCCCAATCCCGGCTCTCCATCCTCCTTCACTCACATCGGTTACATCCAAGCCCCTGAACACTTCCCCAAGGACAGGCCACGCCGGAACCATGGTTCCCACCAGGATATGAACCATAATGAGGGGCAAGCAGAACTCAGGGAAGATTCACTCCTGTGTCCTTACAACTCAGCAGCAGGTTGGCCTGACTGACCGACCTATCACACTCAGATTCTCACCAGGGGAAATTCCCTTCTATTGTCAAACACACTCTGAGAACACGTTCTGAAGCCCCGGGGCAAAGAAGACGATCTGGAGAAAACACTCCTGACACGCGACTGGGACCGGGCCGGTCAGTGCGCCGCCCGGGGCTCACCGGTAGCACCCGATATAGAGGCGGGCATCCTTGCGGGTCTGCAGGTAGATGCTGGCCATCTTCTCCTTGGCCTCCATGTAGCAGGGCTGCCTGGGTGTGATGCTCTGCAGCACGCTCAGCGCCAGGTCCACACTGCCCTTGCTCAGGGCCAAGTCCACATTGGCGATGGTGACGCGCATCTCCTCCGGCGTGCCGCTGAACTCATTGATGGCATCCTGCATGACCTTGGTGGCCTCGTGCTAAGACAAGGAAACCCAACAGACCCTCCATTTGCTGTCACCCACCACACCTGGAAGCCAGGGAGAGGATGGCCCATCCCCACTTTAGAGCAGCAGGAAGGGGACAGGGAGAGCGAGCCTCTCGGGGTTGAGGCCCACTGTTCCTGGAGGGCAGGGCCAGCTAGGGGACATGAAATCCCTGACTGTGAGAACTTGTCCCTGAGTGCCTCAAAGTCTGAATGTGATTTCTTCCTATGAGAGACCTATGGACGCATCTCCTATACCTTCCTGCTTTCAGTCAAAGGTATTTTTATGTTATGGTTAGTTAGTGTTAGCCACTCAGTTGCGTCCGACTCTTTGTGACCCCATGGTCTGTAGCCTGCCAGGCTCCTCTATCTATGGAATTGGGCACATAAAGGTATATTTGAATTGTATCTTCATTGCATTTGTACTCTCATTTATTCCAACAAAGTTACTTTCTTTGCCCATTTTGGTTCTTTGTGCCTTTGCCCAGCCAGACCTTCCAAGGTCCCAGGGCCGCCCCATACAGTTGAGCAGGTTGCACACTGCAAACCTCCAAGGGGATGTAAGCGGCATCCACTGGAGAGGTGCACTGCCCAACTGCACGACCACGTGTGGTGGCTCTGGTGGGCCTTGTGCTCTGCCTCCCTGACAACCTTCTGGGGACAGTGAGGTTGGCAGGGGACAGATCATGCAGGACTTAGGAGGGTTTGGAGTTTATCTTAAGGGTGTGGGAGCCACTGAAGCCTTTAAGGTAGGGGAGAGGGATACTCCCAAATGAATAAAAGCTAAAGTGCAAGGAAACACCAGCCAGAATCAAAGAGCCTGGTTCCCAGGTCTACCCTGGCCCTCCAGCATGCGCCAGCAGCAAGAGAACAGAGCAGGGCGTTTCTCACCAGCTCTCCGTTCATCCGGAGGGCATCTGCCAGCTCCAGTAAGATGGACACCCGCTCGCTGGGGCACACGCAGGGCCCACGGAACTTCTTGTTCTCTTCCGTCCTCAGAGTTGGTAATTTTATGATCATCTTCAGTGCCTTTATGGCTTCTGGATAGTCCCCAGACTTGTTGAGGGCCTTGGCCTTGATGAAGTGGTAAAGGGGGTGGTCTCGGACCTAAAGGAGCGTCAGCAGAGTGTGGGGTTCCAACTCCCATAGGGGAGAAAGCCACAGGATTCCACAGAGCCAGTCCCTGCCTTTGGGCCAGCAGAAGGGCTGAGGGATTCTGGCAGCTCCTGGGGCTACTCTCCCAAGGCGAGTAGGGGCTGAAGCTAGTGGGGCTGTGGGATGCTGAGCAGCGACAGGGCATCGGGGACCCCCACCTGGAAGTTGTGGCTGATGCCCAGCTCCAAGGAGTGGGAGCACATGGCAAAGTTGCCCTGAGCCAGGTAGATCTGAGCCATGAGGAGGTGGGCGTCCACGGAGGTGGGGTCCAGCTCCAGGCAACGCTGCAGGGTGCTCTGGGCATGCTCTAACTCCCCTAGAAACAGGAAACAAACCCCTACATCCAGGGATCCTTGGGCACTCTCAGGACCCACCACGTAAAGGCAGAAGGAATTTTACGTGTCCTGTTTCCCAGAAATATCCAAGCTGGGCATTTATCCCGTGTCTGTTCAGCTTGACTCAAAGGTCTCTTCCTAAAATTAGAACTACTATTAGTTTTTGCCTTGACCCAGACAACAGCCAGGAGACTCAAACCTGGGTGTGACACCTCCCTTCCTTCTGTACCCTCAGGGAGATGGCTAAGTCACTTCACTGCTCTGTCTGGAGGCTCAGGGGAACACTGAAGTCTCAATTTCCATACCTAAGAGCAGAACAAAGCCTAATAATAGCAGCAACCGTGACAGCCACAACTTGAGAAGCACCCGCTCTGTGCCAACACAGGCAAAGTTCTTGAGAAAGGCTGGTTTAGTGTCTGCCCACCCCCACCAAGTTGGTATTATCATGCCTGTCTTTCAGATGCAGGACTGGAACTTTAGTGATGTAAGTCACTCAGCTCCAAAGGGACGAAGTCAGTATTTATGTCCAGGGCCATGGGCTCCTGAGACTGCGCTCTGAATGCCTTGGCACGTTGGGGCCCAGAGGCCTTCCTGTGCCAGGCTGACCCTAAATGGGAGGCACTGGCAACTCAGGGCCAGGGTACAGTGAGCTGGTTGGGAGGCCCTCCTTCCTCTGCTGCCAGGTCCCTCAACAGCTCTTGCTTGGGGTCCATCACCCAGTGGGTAGAGAGCACTTGCTTCTGGGTCCCAAACTCCCTGCACCTTCAACTGTGCTGCAGAAATGTGAAGGTGTCACCATGACAACCTGAGCAACTGGAGACCTTGCTTTGTCCCTAAAGCGCTGGTATCTGCCGGCATCCCTGTGTGTGTGTGTCTGGCAGGGGAGGGAGGGCCTGCCCTCACCTTGTACCCAGGAGACCTTGGAGCAGCGGGTAAACCTGGCACTCTGATGAACACTGGGAGGACAGAGGACAAAGACCAGGAGCTCTAGAAAGTGCAACCCATACAGTGCAGAGCACACAGACGTGCCATGCCATTCTGAAGCCTCTGGACACCAGAGATCAGCTTGACTTTCAGGCAGATGGGGGTGAAAGGTCACGGGGAGCCAAGACTTCTGAGAGCACAACAGGCCCCCACTGAGGGTTCTCCCCATCCTTCCCTCTTTCTCCAGGATCCAGGCCTTGAGATAGGAGAGGCTGAATGGGGACCGTTCTGGCCCATGAGGCTCCGCGAGTCTAATGGCACAGGGTCCCCCTCCCTCGGGGCCTTCCCGACTGTCTTTTAAAAACTGCCACCCCTATATCCTCTCCCCGGCTTTCATTTTCTCCATCGCATGGTCATGTCCTGACAATAACACTGTGCTTTATGTCCACGTACCCCTACTAGAACACAAACTCCAGGGTGGAGCTTTTCTTGTTCTGAGCACTGCTGTCCCCTAGGATCAGAGCAGTGCTGGTGCATCATCGACAGTGAAGTGACTGTCAGCTGGTACAGATCAAGTAAGTAATCAGCAAAAGGGAGGGTGGGAGAGACCTCTGCTGGTGAGGAGTCGGGGTGTTGGAGGCTGGGAACAGTGGGCGCACCTGGTGACTGAGGGTGAGGGGGTGTGTGTGGAGTGTCCCAGGCAGGGAGCCTGCAGACACTCACCCAGGGCTCTCCCAGCCACAAGGACTCACTGGCTCACCTGAGAGATACTTGACCTGGGCCATCACATACAGTGGCTCAATCAGGGCTGGTGCCACCTTGACTACAGGATTCAAGATGGCAGCGACTTGCTTAAGAAGAGAAGACACGATCTGGCCTGGAGACCGGGGCTGTAGAACACAAGGGTCTGGCTGTGCGGTTTGCCCTATTCTAAGAAAAAGACTCCTGGAGTGCTTAGAAAACACTCAGTGAAGGGATTTTATTCCACACGTGTTTTTACTTTATCCTATTTTATTTTATTTTTATTTACTTTAGTTACTTTGTTCATTTTTTTTTTACTTTATTTTACCCTGGTAGCTCAGATGGTAAAGAATCTGCTTGCAACGCAGGAGATCCAGGTTCAATTCCCTGGGTCAGGAAGATCCCCTGGAGAAGGGAATGGCAACCCACTACAGTATTCTTGCCAGGAGAATCCCATAGACAGAGGAGCCTGGTGGGCTACAGTCCATGGGGTAGCTAAGAGTCAGACATGACTGAGTGACTAACATTTTCATGCTTCACACACAGATTTACCATCCACTCTGTACTACTTTGTCCAAGAGCATAAGCTCCTGAGAATGGGGACTTCATTTGTTCACTTTTGACTCCCCCCTATCAAGCATGGCATCTGGCACATGGTGATGCCCTCAATAGATATTTGTGGGATGGGATTACGAGGCCGCTACTGCTAAGTCACTTCAGTCGTGTCCGACTCTGTGCGACCCCATAGACGGCAGCCCACCAGGCTCCCCTGTCCCTGGGATTCTCCAGGCAAGAACACTGGAGTGGGTTGCCATTTCCTTCTCCAATGCATGAAAGTGAAAAGTGAAAGTGAAGTCGCCCAGTCGTGTCTGACCCTCAGCGACCCCATGGACTGCAGCTTACCAGGCTCCTCCGTCCATGGGATTTCCCAGGCAAGAGTACTGGAGTGGGGTGCCAGGCACTTGGGGGATATTAAGGCATGTAAGATACGATCATTGCCCACAGGGACTCTTGATTGTCTGGGAAGGCCAGACAAACAGGCAAAGACCAAAATACTTCTTAGAAGACATTGGGAGAAAAGGGAGCCCAGTTCCTCCCTGGGATGAACAGAGGCCAGTGCCCCGCTCCTCACATGCAGTCCCTGGACCGCAGCATCAGCATCGCCTGGGAGATGCAGGGTTGTGCCCCACTTCCTGGGTGATTGGCACGTTGCCTGTGCAAATGTGAAAAGCACTGGGTTCCCCAACTGCCCGAGGCTCAAGCAACCTAGTGACTGGCCAGGTAGGTCCTGCCTCTGCCCAGACCTGTTCACCAGTCCAACCCCCGCTCCCCGTCCCACGAAGAAGCACCCTCCTCTAACCTGCTTGGGGCAGAAGACCAGGTACTCCTTGGCGATGCAGACCAGGAAGATGGGGTCGAGCCGTTCCAAGTATTCGGAGCTCATGGGGAGGGCCTGCATGCTGGAGAAGTGCAGCTCGGCGGCCTCCTTTAGTAGCGTCGTGGCCTCCTGCTCCCCCCTATGCTTCTTGGACACCAGGAGGGCTTGGAGGAAAACCAGCACCTGTGGGGAGCAGGCCCGGGTCTTGGAGGCAACACTCACTAGGCAGAGCCAGCAGGCCAAGGAGAAGCAGAAGTCCAAGGGGCAACTGCGGTTGGGGAGAAGGAGGGGGTGTGGCGGGGGCCGGATCCCAGGGCAACCTCGGCCCCCACAGGGCTCTGACCTTGGATTTCCCCAGAGACTGCTGCACCTCCTTCAGGAATTCCAGCTGGTGTTCGGCCTCCTCCAGGTGGCCGTCTAAGATCTGGCACCAGATGATCCCTGGGAGGGGACAGAACTGGGATGAACAGCCGGCTCTGTGGCAGAGCCAGCAGGCCAAGGGACAGTGGACGGCAGGGACCCTTCCCCGAGACTTCATAAACTCAGAGAGTGGTATGTGCTCATGGGGAAGCGTTCAAATCGTAGGGCAAGGAAAACATCCCCAGCTCACGTTCTGCCCTCAGCGTGCCTTTCTCTAGAGAGAATCAACATGAACAGATTGGAGTGGATTTCTTCAAACATCTTGCAAAGCATCTGCATGTTATTAGTGTATAGTGTATCTTCCCATCCGTTCATATAAATTACCCTATTCTCTTCAATGGTGACATAATATTTCACTGCCGATGTAACCATTTATTTAACTACTGTACTACTGAAGGACTCCTCGTTTCACATTTCGTTGGTTTTCAGTGTTTAAATATTACAATGCCATGGTCAACATTTTTGTGTGTTCTAACTCCTTATGTAGAGACGATGGGTCAAAGGGCATGTACATCTAAAAACCTTGATAGATAAGGCCAGCTTGCCCTCCAAGGATATTTGAATTAATATTACTGTCAAGAATTTGGAAGTGTTTTTTTCTTTCCCCACGACCTCACAAACATGCTTTACTCTTTACCATGCTAAAGAGTGAATAACTTGTTTTAATTCACTTAAAAAAAAATCTTTTTAGAGAGAATGGACATCTTTTTATATATTTTCTACTGTAACTTTCCTGTTAATAGCTTTTTCCTGTTTTTCTTTGGATGGATTTTTAGATCTCTCTATTCTCTTTATATATATTCCTTGTTACAAACATTTTCCATTAGTTTGCCTTTAACCTTTTACCTATTTTTCCTCTGCCTTTTTGCCATCGAGTAGTTTTAAATTTTTACATAAATTGGTCAAATATTTTCCTTTAGAACTTCTGAGTTTGTAGTTATGCTTAGAATTCTCCGGGCAACCCAAGTCCAATTTAACTTTTATGTTTAAATATCTAAGTCATCTAGAATTTATTTTTGAGGATAATGTGAAATGGGCATTTACCTTTATTTTTTTTCATAAAGAATAGTCAGGTATCCGACCACGAGTTATTGAAACTCTATCGGTTTGAAATGTCATTTCTATCAGAAGGCCTGTTTCTATCCTGTTGATCTATTTGTGTATTCCAGGATTGGCCTCAAATGGACGTCTCTTTTTTAAAAAAATAATTTTTTTTTTGGCTGTTGTGTGTCTTTGCTGCTGTGCGGGATTTTCTATAGTGCGGTGTGCTGGTTTCTCACTGTGGTGCTTCTCTTGTTGCAGAGCATGGGCTCTACGGCACACAGGCTTCAGGAGCTGTGGCTCCCAGGCTCTAGAGCACAGGCCCAGTGTTGTGGTGCACGAGCTTCGTTGCTCCGAGGCACGCAGGATCTTCCCAGATCAGGGATCGAACCCGTGTCTCCTGCATTGGCAGGCGGATTATTTACCACTGAGCCACCAAGGAAATCCTTAACTACTCTTGTTTTGATGTGTTTTGATGTTGGGAGGACAAATCCCTTCTGTTCCTACTATTCTTCTTTTACAATTTATTCCTCGACCATTTGGGTATGTTTATTTCTGACTGTCTTCCCCACCACCATCTTGGTTTTCAGTCATATCCGTCCCACTACTTGGCTCATCTATGGACATTTTTACTTTGCAAAAATCATATTTTAAATTTTCAGCAACTCTATTTTTGTTATCTGTATTTTTTTCCTAGTGGCATGTTCTTTACTCATGGACCTAATAGACTCTAGACTCAGCCAACACAGGAGGTGTTTTGGGGACAAAGTCTTTTCTGTATCTGGCCTTAACTTTGTTCCTCAGAGGGCCACTGCTTTGCATGTTCCACTTGGCCCCTCTTTCAAACTGCTAGCAGATTTATAAATGGACTAGAGTGAAGACTATTAGCAATCAGGGCAGATTTCTCAAATTGCTAAGGCCCCTGATTTTCCCAGACGGACCAGGTAAGATGGATGAGTCAAGGACACATATGCGTGGACTCAGGCTTGGCTGGAGAGTGTGGACTTCCCTTTTGGCTGACCAGCAGGGACTCTCCCTTGAATTGAGGAAGTGGGCAAGGACTCAGCCTGGTGGAGGAACATTTCAGGGGATTTTGCCTATGTGTTGGGCATTCAGGCTTTGCCCTTCACGTCCTTGTTGGTGGTGGGACATCATGGGGGGCTTTGTTCTGCTCTGTCCTGTCCCAACACCTGGTAAGAGTCTCCTTGATCCCCTTCTTGGGCTTCCAATAACCCTCCTGTTATCTCGATGATGACCTCATGACATATTTTGCTCCCAGCCTCTGGGGACCCCAAGCTTGTGTTTTTTTAAATTTTTCTGTTTTCTGGAGCCCTCTGGGGAAAGCTGATCTACTCATTTCTTTAGCTGTCCCATCTCTGCCCATGTTGGCTTATAGGTTTCTAGACTTGCTCAGAGATTCCAGATTGAATGCAGTCTGCTTACTATCTGCTAGAAATGCGAAGTTCTTCAGAGTTCCTGGTCTACCAAAGGCACCTTACCCTGTTTCTGGGGCTGCTATGGGGCCTCACCATCTTTTTAAAATGTTGCCCGTGACTTTGGGGGGGCCTTGGTGAGGGAGGAGGAAGCGATAACCGAGGAGTCAGCCTGATGCATTGAACCAGAAATCAAGACCAACCACTTGGACTGCTTTTTTGACTGTGCTGCACAGATGTGCCTGGAGTTGAGCGAGAAGTGACTTTGCCCTCAAAAGACACATCTCCTCGGAGCCAGGGCAGGAAGCCGGCTTGCCTGGGGCATTGATCATGAGGCTGCCTCCACTAAAATCAAATACCTCTGTTTCAGGATTCGCTAGAGACCACAGATTTGAGAGCTTTGTGTAAAAATGAAAACTGGGCTTTGGAAAATTCACTTGACATTTGTATAAAGTGGGAGGGAAGCCCTGGGACACATGGGGAAGCAAAACTCTCAAAACTACTCACTCTGGTGGCCTTTCAGCACGGGGGCCTGAAGAGGAAGGGTCTACAGAGGTGAGGTGAGCGGCTGTGGGGCCGGGGGGAGAGGGCGCTGGGCTGGGGGGCCCGAGAGGAGGCAGGGCTGACCCAACATGTCAGGCAGAGTGTGGCTATCAGAGGTCTGAAGGAGATGAGAATGGCTTTGACTGCTGTCGAGAATTCCTGTGCCTCTTACATCTATATGTGTAGATGCCTCAAAAGGCACCCCATCCTACAATGTACCCCCAAACTCACATACCCTCTGGGAAGAATGCTTACCAACCCCTCTCTTCAGGATTCATGGAGGTCACCCTGCTTGGCTCCCACCCGCCAGCCTGCCACCCCTCTCCCTGCCCAGCCTGCCCAGACCTGTCAAGGCAGCCACGCTGCTCTCGTCCAGCTTCATGGCCTTCGAGTACCACAGAGACGCCTCCTTTACTTGGTCCTGCAGGATGAAGAGGTAGCCCAGCTCGGTGGCCATGTGGGCGTCGGAGGATGTGGCCATGAAGGTTCGTTCGATGAAGCTACACACCAGCTGCAGAATCCCCTGGTGCCTCCCACACTGAAAGGAACAGACACGGGGAAGGGGATACCAGTCACTCCAACCTGCCTCAACAAGGCCATGTTGCAAATGGGGGACACTTTGGCAGGACTTGGGGGTGCTCAAGAGAGCCCCAAAAGTACCGTGTGTCCAGGTAGCTGTCCAGCTCGCAAAGAATCCCCCCGACCCCGGTGGCCACATGTGCAGAACCGCCTCCAGGCATGGAGCCCTCGGAGGGACCCAGCCCCGTGTCTGGCCATAGTCACCGGTCTAACAAGTCACCAGGAGGTTTTTCATAAACTGAAACTGCACGAGGGGAACTCTTGGTGTCGCACTGATGGGAAGTGGCCCTGAGGGCTGTGAGCAGCCACATTCCCTGCTGTGTGTGGAGAATGAGCAGAGAGAATCAGACACAGAGGTGGAGGGAGAGAGCATATCCCAGTGGAATTAGACTCCCCAGAGTTGCCCCTGCTCTCATGACAATTCCTTATGGTAAATCTTTCTTCTTTTCAGTTGGGGCACACGGGATCTCCAGCTGAGGCTTGTGAACTCTTAGTTGCAGCATGTGGGATATAGTTCCCTGACCAGGGATGGAACCCAGGCCTCCTGCACTGGGAGAGTGGAGTCTTAGCCACAGGAGCACCTGGGAAGCCCCCCTTCTAGTAAGTCTTGCTCTGGGGCTGAAGGCTGCGACAGAGACAGGCCGTTTGGCAGCTGTTTGCACCGTGCCTGGCGTCAGAGACAGTTAGGCAGGCGGCCTCCCTGGGTCTCTTTCACAAAAAGAACACAGGAGTCGGGGGCTCCAGCACCCTGCTCTTCCACAGCTGTGTTGCTGCCCTCTTTCCCCAAATAGGGTGCCTCCCACTCTGAAAGCATTTCCAGATCTCACTTCCATGGTCTTCACAGCATCTCTGAAGGGCACGTGGGCACAGGAGAGAGAAGCCACGGGATACTGTGATAGGATGGAGGCAGGCAGGGGCCCCAGGGCCTGGGCCACTAGACTGAGAGATCAAGTTTAAGCCAGAGGGTGGGGCAGAGTCCTGAGGGAGCTTCTAGGGGACCACAGATCTCCCCTGGGAACAAGACAGGATGCGCTAGTTCAGAAACCAGGGAGGAGCTTTCTTACCAGTCTGCTCACCACAAGAATTTTTTTAAGATGGAGGCTTGGATTTTGGGGCTCTCTTGTTTCCAGTGCCTTAATCAGATTCCTAACGTGCTCGGCAGCCTGCAAGAGCAAAACACAACGTCAAAGGCAGTAGGTAAAAGGGGAGTGGGGCAAAGGTTCTCAAGGGTGGCTGCCCGGAGCACCAGCTGAGAGATCTTAAACACACTCGGGCCTCCACACCAACGCCAGAGATTCAGAGTTAACTGGCCTTGGGTGTCCCCAGGCTTCAGTATCACTTTGGGGCCCCGCAGGGGCTTTCCCTACAGAGCCGGCACTGCCCCTTTATGCACGAGTCCGAGAAGAGCAGCTGCCCTTTGAGACACCCCCAAACAGTGCCAGAAGCCAGCTGTATGGTGCTACACACAGCAGTCCCCCCCAGGCGGTTGCAAACCACCTGGGCTGGCCCAGGAGTCAGGGTGGGTCTCTGGCCCCAAACTTCTGTTCCATTTTGACCTGAGTCACCACATTGATGCCTCTCTGTCATTCCAGTGAATCCTCCCAGGGACTCTGACAGTCAGTGTAACTGAATTTTCCAGTCTAGCAGATGAAGGGTCAGAAAGGTTAAGGTCATTTGACCAAGGTTACCCAGCCATCCAGATGGCTGACTGAGTCCAAAGCCTGTGTTCTTTCCTGGACTCTTCTGCCCATTCACTATGTGGGGTAGGGAGTTCTTAGTCCACAGCTGCAAAGAAGCACCAGGAAAGAATATGGGGTGGGGTGAGGGGAAGATCCCAGGGTTTGAGATGGGGGCAAAGGAGGGGCATTAAATGCTAACTGCCCTTGGGCCTAACCATGAGGCCAGGCCCTTAGAAGGCTTGCTCAGGGCCCCAGGTTCTCAGGGAGCTGAGGACAGGCCTACTCCCTTGCTTCTACCCAGAAACAGGGCTAGGGCCCTTTTCAAGGGTTCCTACCAAATACAGACCGTGCCCTTTGCCTCACCCCACCCCACAACATCCATAACCTCAGAGCTGGGCAAAAGGAACCAGAAACTTCCTTTTCTTGCCATGACCCCTTAGGGCCTCTTGACTGGTCACACTCTCCGCAGAGGCAATGTCTTTATTCAGAAGGCAGGGTTTTCACTGAAGACACAAACTCTTTTTGAAAGTAAGAATGTGTCTGGGCATGGAGGTTTTCATTAGGAATTCGAGGTGCTTCTGACTGCATCTGAGGACTCTTTGGGGTTTCTCTGGAAAACAAGTCTTAGGAGCAAGTTTACGGCCAGGTGCATGCTAAGTTGCTCACTTGTGTCTGACTCTTTGTGACCCCACAGACTGTAGCCAGTCAGGCTCCTCTGTCCATGTGACTCTCATACTGGAGTGGGTTGTCATTTATTGCCCCAGGGGACCTTCCTGACCCAGGGGACCCAGAGACCAAACCCACGTCTCCTGCATTGACAGGTGGATTCTTTACCACTGAGCAACCTGGGAAGTCCATGGGGCCAGGTACCGCCTGGTCAATATCTGAACAACTCTAACCATTCCCTTAAAAAAAGGCATTTCCTGAACACGAACACAACCATGGGAATTCCTTGGAGGTCCAGTGGTTAGGACTCAGCACTTTCACTGCTGTGGGCTTGGGTTCAATCCGTGGTCACAGAAGTAAGATCCCGCAAGCCATGCAGTGTGGCAAAAACAAAACCAAAACCAAAACCAGCAACAAACCACAATCATGACATCTATCAGTTAAAATGGAGCAAGTTATTGTAGTGCACTGGGCACCATTCCCAGTCGTCCTACGTGTCCTGTAATTGGACCTTATAACAACCACACAGAGTGGGTGGAATTATCTCCATTTTCACAGATGAGCATCTTGGGGCTCATCCAGGTGGAGACACCTGCCCAGGGCACACAGGGAACATGAGGCAGAACCAGAGCAGCGTGTCAGCCTCACTGCCGGCCTTTGGAACTGTGTGGCTCAAAGACCAAGCCAGAGCTCCGAGTGTGTGGATGGGCGTAGGGAGCTGAGTCCCAGGGAGCCCCCTCCAAGGTCTTGGGGGTGGAGGTGCTGTGAAGGGTCCCTCCTTGGCTGGGCTGGTTTCAAGGTTCAACTTCTGAGTCTTGAAAGAACTTACTACGGTCATGTTTCCTTCTCTTGCGAGCTCATGCACAGCTAGAATCTGGCAGGCATCGATATTGCTTTTGTCTTTTTCGAGGATTCTGAAACAGGAAGAGGAGCCACGTGAATTGAGAGAGTTCAGAGGCAAGGTTAGGATGGTGCGGTGGCATCTTGTGATTGTCTCCTAACATCTATCCTCCCCTTCTCCTTTTAATAGAACCTGCTGAACTGCTGGGGCATGTGACTACTGCAATAAAGACTACATTTCCCAGCTTCCCTCTGCAGCTCATGTGTGACCATGTGATTAAGTTCTGACCAATAGGATGCAAGTGAAAGTGCCCAGGGTATATCCAGTGGTATCCCTACAGCATGCCTTCCATTTCTTCTCTTTCCTCCTTCTTGCTGGCTGGAATGTGGGCCATGTGAGCAACATCCTAGGAATAGGACAGCAGGGAGAGGGGGCCTGGGACCCTAGAGAGTTAAGCTGTCATCCTGGTCTTGGCCCACCACCCAAACTTTTCCCTGAGAGAGGAATAACCTTTTATGTTAAGTCCCTTATTTGGGGGTGTCTTCATGACAGAAATCTATTTATATCCCAAATTACACAGGCATGACTGTGGTACCAAGGTCAGGGGGCAGGGGGTCAGTCTGCAGCTGTAAGATGGAAAGGAAACTTTGGTTTCCATCATGTGTCACTGGGAAGACACGGCTCCTGATCACACTACAGAGGTTTTTTTTTATTATTATTATTTTTTTGACTGTGCTGGGTCTTTGTTGCCACAGGGACTTTTCCCTATTGTGGCGAGCACAGGCTACTCTCTAGTTGCGGTGTGTGGGCTTCTCATCGTGGTGGCTTCTTTTGTTGCCGAGCATGGGCTCTGGAGCACTTGGGCTTCAGTAGTTGGGGTTTGTGAGCTCTAGAGCACAGGCTCAGAGGTTGTGGTGCACAGGCTTAGCTGCTGTGGGGCATGTGGAATCTTCCTGGACCAGGGATCGAACCCATGTCTCCTGCATTGGCTGGCAAATTCATTGGCTGGCAGATTCTTTACCACTGAGCCACCAGGGAATTCCCTGGAATTTGCAGTATTTTGTTTCTTTATAGGAAATTTCATATTTTCCAGCCAGGTCAGGGAATGGTCCTTCTGCTTAACAATTATTCTAATTGACTTTCAACTTTCAACATAACCAGGCACAGTCAACATTCAAAGAGTTCTAGGCATTTATGATGATTTTGAAGGCATTGTGAATTTCATAATTTAGAAATTAAAAAAAAAACTTTTAAAATGACGTATGGACTAAAAACGAATCAGAACTAATGTTAGAGAAGTCGCAGAACCAGATACTGAAGATACTACTGAAATATCCAGATGTGTAGACACTGTTAAATGGTACTTCAAGGGACATCCATAGACTTAAATGCTTATCTTCTAGAAGATTTAGAATGGCCAGGCATCCAACTCAAGAGTTAGACAATAACAACAGAGTACCTCCACAGAAGGTAGTTAGCAGGAAATAATAAACAGCAGAAATTAATCAATTAGAAAACAAGCCCAGGCAAGAGTGCTGGAGTGGGTTGCCATTTCCTTCTCCAGGGGATCTTCCCGACCCAGGGATCGAACCCAGGTCTCCCGCATTGTGGGTAGACGCTTTACCGTCTGAGCCACCAGGGAAGCTCAATAAACAGCAGAAATTAATCAATTAGAAAACAAGGATATCATAGCATCAACAAAACTCAAAGCTAGTTCTTTAACAAGACTAATGGAAGAAACAAATTATTTTAACATTGGTGGAGAGAACTAAAAGAGAAGGAAAAAATGAATAATGTTAGGGCTGCAAAGAGACACACATCTACAGAGAGCAAAAATTCAAAGAGCAATAGGGGAGGGACTGCCCTGGTGCTCCCGTGGTTAGAACTCTGTAATTTATTCTAATGTTGACACTATAAACTACATGAAACTAACGAAACATACAGGCTTCCAGGTGTCCTGTGGGCCCAAGGCGGAGCCTCCAGAGCAAGCTCTTGATCCAGGAGTTCCTGCCCAGGACACCAGCCAGCTGTGAGAGGCTGCGGAGGGCCTGCCCAGGCCTGGCACAGGCCGGAGTCACTTCCAGTTTCCTACCAGGGCCTCTGTATGACACTCCGATTCCAGTTAGCATCCTTCCATAGGGAAGGAAGAGGTATGTTTGTATTCCACCCCCTCACACAAACACACAATTTGGACTGCAAGGAGATCCAACCAGTCTATCCTAAAGGAAATCAGTCTTGAATGTTCATTGGAAGGACTGATGCTGAAGCTGAAACTCCAATACTTTGGCCACCTGATGCAAAGAGCTGACTTATTTGGAAAGACCCTGATGCTGGGAAAGATTGAAGGTGGGAGGAGAAGGGGACGACAGAGGATGAGACAGTTGGATGGCATCACTGACTCAATGGACATGAGTTTGAGCAGGCTCCGGGAGCTGGTGATGGACAGGGAGGCCTGGCGTGCCTCAGTCCATGGGGTTGCAAAGAGTCAGACACGACTGGGCGACTGAATTAAACTGAACTGTACTGGTGACTCATAATCACTCAGGAAAGAACAGTCCATGAACTCTTTTTAGGAAGAAAATTAGTACTATATGTTCTATGATTACTGTGATAAAAATGGTTAAAGCGGTAGAGTTTAAAGAGATAAGTTTCAGTTATCTAGAAAATTCCATTTTCAAAAACCCTCCATCAAACATCCCTCCCCTGAAGCCATCTTTATCTCTGTTCACAGTGAAAGTGCTTCAGGATCACCCTATACCTGGAACTGGGCTTCCACAAGTCCCCATAACTCCTGAATCCTCCCTCTGCTGTCTTCCTGGTACACTCAGCTTGCTACTAAAGTCTTCTCTCAGGCAACGGCCTTTGTCACCCACAGTTTTTATTAATGTGTATTACACCCACAGTTTTAAAAATTACATACTACAATAGTCCCTTTCTGCCTTTATTCTTCCCTCCCCGCCTACTCCTCAGACACAACTGCTGTTTACCTCTAACTCTTATTGCCTTAGGTTCCTTTGGTAGTTCTGTCTCTCTCCTAAACACTATGCTTAGATCACTTGATAGGGCTATTTCTTTTCCAATTTTTTTAAAAGATTTTTTTTTTAATGTAGACCGTTTTTAATGTCTTTATTGAATCTGCTACAGTACTGATGTGTTCCACATTTTTTGGTTTCTTGGCCACAAGGCATGTGGGATCTAGTTCCCTGACCAGGGATCGAACCCGTACACCCTGAATTGAAAGGCAAAATCTTAACCAGAGGACCACCAGGGAAGTCCCAAGAGGCCTATTTCTTGATTTTCCCACCACAGGCCTCCACTGCTGGCTTCCTGCTATGACAAGTGAGTGCCTAGTTCACATCCAACCTCCCTCTGCTCCCCAACCCCCAATGTGACCATATCACTATTCATAACTCCCACTGACAATGTTGACTTTTATGGCTTGTTCCATCAAACACACAGTATCTCCCATCCTGCCACTGTGTAAGAGGGGACCAATTAGTCCCCTCCACTGGCAAAGGAAGTCTAGTCAAGGCTGTGGTTTTTCCAGTAGTCATGTATGAATGTAAGAGCTGGACTATAAAGAAAGCTGAGAGCAGAAGAATTGATGCTTTTGAACTGTGGTGTTGGAGAAGACTCTTGAGAGTCCCTTGGACTGCAAGGAGATCCAACCAGTCCATCCTAAAGGAGATCAGTCCTGGGTGTTCATTGGAAGGACTGATGCTGAAGCTGAAACTCCAATACTTTGGCCAC
>NW_011494615.1:2675974-2678596 GCF_000754665.1 Bison bison bison
AATTGATGCTTTTGAACTGTGGTGTTGGAGAAGACTCTTGAGAGTCCCTTGGACTGCAAGGAGATCCAACCAGTCCATCCTAAAGGAGATCAGTCCTGGGTGTTCATTGGAAGGACTGATGCTGAAGCTGAAACTCCAATACTTTGGCCACCTGATCCAAGACAGAGCTGACTCATTGGAAAAGACCCTGATGCTGGGAAAGATTGAAGGTGGGAGGAGAAGGGGATGACTGAGGATGAGACGGTTGGAAGGCATCACCGATTCAATGGACATGGGTTTGGGTGGATTCCAGGAGTTGATGATGGACAGGGAGGCCTGGCGTGCTATGGTTCATGGGGTTGCAAAGAGTCAGACACGACTGAGCAACTGAACTGAACTGAACTGGCAAAGGAAGGAAGCATCAAGTCAGCCCCGCTCCTCACCTGTGTCCCATTTCTACCGTCTGCTCCCAGTCCTGCCGAGCCAGGAACAGCTGCATCTTTAGGACCAAGGCAGGCAGGAAGCTCCCGCAGGTGACGGTGATCTGGTTCACCACCTCAAGGGCCCCCGAGTAGTTCTGCAGTATCATGAAGTACATCACCTGTTGAAGGCCAAACAGAAGAGCCCTCATCAGTGCCCACCAAAAATGAGCAGTGGGTGTCAGTGTCCCCACCAAGACAGCAGCAGAGCCTGACAAGTGGGCAGAAGCCATCATTCAGAGTAACAAATAGGGTCCACAGCAGTCTTGGGGTTTTCTGACAGGCAAGGCAGGGGAATGGAATTCCAGCTGAGTTATTTCAAATCCTAAAAGATGATGCTGTTAAAGTGCTGCACTCAATATGCCAGCAAATTTGGAAAACTCAGCAGTGGCCATACGACTTGAAATGGTCAGTTTTCATTTCAATTCCAAAGAAGAGCAATGCCAAAGAATGTTCAAACTACTGCACAATTGCACTCATTTCACATGCTACCAAAGTAATGCTCAAAATCCTCCAAACTAGGTTTCAATAGTATGGGAACCGAGAACTTCCAGTTGGACAAGCTGGATTTAGAAAAGGCAGAGGAACCAGAGATCAAATTGTCAACATCCACTGGGTTGTAGAAAAAGCTAGAGAATTCCAGAAAAATATCTACTTCTGCTTCATTGACTACGCTAAAGCCTTTGACTATGTGGATCACAACAAATTATGGACAATTCTTCAAGAGATGGGAATACCAGACCACCTTACCTTCCTCCTGTGAAACCTGTATGCAGGTCAAGAAGCAACAAATTGGGAAAGGAGTACGTCAAGGCTGTATATTGTCACCCTGCTTGTTTAACTTATAGGCAGAGTACATCATGTGAAATGTCGGGCTGGATGAAGCACAAGCTGGAATCAAGATTGCCAGAAATATCAATTGGGAGAAATATCAATAACCTCAGATATGCAGATGGCACCACCCTTATGGCAGAAAGCAAAGAGGAATTAAAGAGCCTCTTGATGAAGGTGAAAGAGGAGAGTGAAAAAGCTGGCTTAAAACTCAACATTCAAAAAACCAAGATCATGGCATCTGGTCCCATCACTTCATGCCAAATAGATGGGGAAACAATGGAAACAGTGACAGACTTAATTTTCTTGGGCTCCAGAAGATGGTGACTGCAGCCACAAAATGAAAAGACGCTTGTTTCTTGGAAGAAAAGCTATGACAAATCTAGACAGCATATTATAAACCAGAGACATTACTTTGCCAACAAAGGTCCATCTAGTCAAAGGTATGGTTTTTCCAGTAGTCACGTGTGGATGTGAGAGTTGGGCCATAAAGAAGGCTGAGTGCCAAAGAACTGATGCTTTCAAACTGTGGTGTTGGGTAAGACTTTGAGAGTCCCTTGGACTGCAAGGAGATCAAGCCAGTCAATCCTAAAGGAAATCAATTCTGAATATTCATTGGAAGGACTGATGCTGAAGCTGAAGCTCCAATACTTTGGCCACCTGATGCAAATGAGCTGACTCATTTCCCGGATGCTGGGAAAGATTGAAGGCAGGAGGAGAAGGGGACAACAGAGGATGAGATGGCTGGATGGAATCACCAATTCGATGGACATGAGTTTGAGCAAGCTCTGGGAGATGGTGAAGGACAGGGAAGCCTGGCGTGCTGCAGTCCATGGGGTCGCAAGGAGCTGGACACAACTGAGGGACTGAACAAGAAGGCAGGGACTACAGGAGATAGCTGAGATAGCTGAGCCCCTGCAGGCCTGGGACAGAGCAAAGTCATGGGACGGCGCCCCCTAGTGGAGAGATTCGGCACTTCCAATTTCTACATCAGTTCAGTTTAGTTCAGTTGCTCAGTCGTGTCCGACTCTTTGCGACCCTATGAATCGCAGCAGGCCAGGCCTCCCTGTCCATCACCAACTCCCGGAGTTCACTCAGACTCATGTCCATCGAGTCAGTGATGCCATCCAGCCATCTCATCCTCTGTCGTCCCCTTCTCCTCTTGCCCCCAATCCCTCCCAGCATCAGAGTCTTTTCCAATGAGTCAACTCTTCACATGAGGTCGCCAAAGTACTGGAGTTTCAGCTTTAGCATCATTCCTTCCAAAGAAATCCCAGGGCTGATCTCCTTTAGAATGGACTGGTTGGATCTCTTTGCAGTCCAAGGGACTCTC
>NW_011494615.1:2678696-2678973 GCF_000754665.1 Bison bison bison
GTCACCATCTGCAGTGATCCTGGAGCCCAAAAAAATAAAGTCTTCCACTGTTTCCCCATCTATTTGCCATGAAGTGATGGGACCAGATGCCATGATCTTCGTTTTCCGAATGCTGAGCTTTAAGCCAACTTTTTCACTCTCTACTTTCACTTTCATCAAGAGGCTTTTTAGTTCCTCTTCACTTTCTGCCATAAGGGTGGTGCCATCTGCATATCTGAGGTTATTGTTATTTCTCCCGGCAATCTTGATTCCAGCTTGTGCTTCTTCCAGTCCAGCG
>NW_011494615.1:2679413-2730089 GCF_000754665.1 Bison bison bison
AGATGTTTTTCTGGAACTCTCTTGCTTTTCCCATGATCCAGCAGATGTTGGCAATTTGATCTCTGGTTCCTCTGCCTTTTCTAAAACCAGCTTGAACATCAGGAAGTTCACGGTTCACATATTGCTGAAGCCTGGCTTGGAGAATTTTGACCATTACTTTACTAGCCTGTGAGATGAGTGCAATTGTGCGGTAGTTTGAGCATTTTTTGGCATTGCCATCATTTCCCATTCACTTTCCTAAAATTCACCACTGAAAACTGCTCACTGGGGCCGATGCAGCTACCGGGAGTCAGCAACAGTTTGCAGGTAACCCTCTTTCCACATATCAAATCTATGGGACTTTTTCTCTGTCAAGGCTCACCAGCCTTGGGTCACGGTCTCTGCAGGCAGCCAGCCACTAGCTCTCCTGGGCAAGTCATGACACATGCCTGAGGGGCAGAGGGCAATGCTTCCCAAAGGCTTGAAATTGGACTCCAAAAGGCTGGCTTTGGCCTACAGTAACCTTCCATTAAAAGACTTACTAAAAACAAGAAGAGGAGTATTCTAAATAAAAATTTATGTATAAACGTGTTTGCTGCAGCTTTCTTTCTACATGTACAACTAAAAACAACCTTAATATACAAACAGTAGGAGGCAAAGTTGGCAAATTATATTAGGTCCACACAGTAGTGGCCTGACTTTATGTCAAAATGACACGTGCTTATGAAACCCTACATGAAGAGAGAGACCAAATGGTAAGATGCCCTGTGATAATAACCATATGAAATCCCCCTGTCTGCTGGCCTGTAGCAGGTGCTGTGTGTGACCCCCTTCAGTACCTGGGGGGGCAGTGGATGTTGATATCTCTTGGAGGAGCCTCCCTCCTGGGCTCCCCTGTGGCTTCAGGGAGCCCCCAGGTACCAGGTTGTCCCCATCCCCGAGGGGCAGCCTACAGCCAACATCTTGTCAGTGAGGGGCTCAGGGCAGGGCCACCCCAGCTCCACAGTTCTAAGCAGAGCTGGCTGAGGCCGCCTCTAGGGCTGCTTCACACTCCAAGCTCTCCCTCCTACTTCTTTCACTTTTCCTACACATGTCCGACCCAAGGGCACAACCTGATAATCCTCCTCTGTGATAACTTCATGGCCTCTGCTGCCCAGCGAACCACTGAAGGCGCATTCTGAAACAACTCGCAGCAGAGAGATGAGGAGACATGGCCCTAAAATATTGTCGTGGGTTGTTCGGGGGTGGCAGGTCTAAAAGGATGCCATTTTGACTTTTTTAGACTTCTGGTTTTTCAATGAGCATGCATTCATTTCAGGTGGCACTAGTGGTTAAAAAAAAAAAAAATCTGTCTGCCAATGCAGAAGACACCAGAGATGTGGGTTTGATCCTTGGGCTGGGAAGGTCCCCTGCAGGAGGGAATGGCAACCCACTTCAGTATTCTTGCCTGGGAAATTCCATGGAGAGAGGAGCCTGGTGGGCTACAGTCCATGGGGTTGCAAGAATCGGACACGACTGAGCATGTGTGCAAACATATTCGTTTTATAAGATCGGTATATACAATCAGAAGCAGGCAAGAGCATGATTTTTCTCTCATAGATTCATTCAGCGAGGCTCACATCAGAAAAAGGCAACAATTTAAGATCAGAAAATACAAAACACATACCTTCTTTCTCTTATGACCAAGTGAGTAAGTTTAAGAGGTGAGATGAGAAAGGAAAACGTAGAGAAAAGGGACAGTGGGTGAAAACAAAAGGGATAGAGAGAAAAAAGCCCACCAGAGCCCAGGGAGCATAGGTCCTGAGGAGATCTTAGGCGGGAGACAGACAGACACTCAGACTGGGCGGAGTGCAGGAAGGCCTGGGGTGGGCCCAGGGCGGCTCTGTGGCCCTGCCCTCTCCGGGCCTCTGCTCTTCATCCACCAGATGGGGCCTAGAGACTGAGGCCCCTGGCTGGGGACACCCCTACCCCTCGCCTCCCCACTGCCTACCTTTCCCATCAGCCCCAGGATGTCTTTGGTGTCCTGAATGCCATGCTCCAGGTACTTGATGGACTTCTTCACCGTGTGGGGTTTGTCTGAGCTGAGGTCCACCCAGCCTCTGAGCACATAGCCCTGGCGTAAGAACAAGGGCAAGATGAAGTCCTTGCTCCTGCATCGCCTCCATTCAACTGCCTCTCCTGCCCCACCTCCCCCTCTTTGTCCCTCCATTTTCCGAGGCCCTGCGGGGCACCACTGCTCCCAGATCCCAGGGCAGCCCTTCTCTCTCTCTTGGGCCTTCATACCTTGTTCCTTCACCTGGAAAGCCCTTCCCAGCATGCGCCCCCTAAACCAGGTCCCTTCACCTGGTTAACCACCACCAGTCTTTAAAACTCAGTGGAGGAGGCCCCTCCCGCAGGAGGCCTTCCTGCAGGCTGGGGTGAGGCTCTCGCTGTAACCCCCAGGGTTCTCTTGCTCCTTATGGAGCGGACCACCACCTGTCTTACACTGGGGTCAGGGTACCAGGGCAGGACCACTTCCGCTCCCTCCACTCCTTAGACCAGCATAAGGGCTTGGCCTGGACGGGAAGCTGGGAATGCCTCTGAGTGGGCGGGTGGCCACTCTGAGTTCATGGGCCTTGCCGGCTCCTCTCCAGCCTTTACCCAACCTTGCCCGGCAGGTGCAGCAGGCCAGACCTGGGAGGCAAGATCAGAGGGGCTCCTGGAAGACCCTGTCCCAAAGCACCACTCATGGCCTAGAGCACGTTTCTCAATTCTTTTCCATTATTGTCCTTCTAGTGAGCCTTTTACCCCTGGAGAAGGAAATGGCTACCCTCTCCAGTATTTGTGCCTGGAGAATCCCATGGATAGAGGAGCCTGGCGGCTACAGTCCTGGGGTCGCAAAGAGTCAGACACGACTGAGCAACTGAACAACAACAAAGGAGCCTTTTTAGACGTTTCCCACCTAGTCCTTCGCTCCCCCTCCAAGAAAATTAAGTATCACATATACACTGATTTTACGTTCTGTGTGTGTATTTGTGTTTTACATACAAATAAAGAACCAATTCTCTCCTTCAAGAACCAATTTTTGCCCCCTTGAAAAGACCCTGATGCTGGGAAAGATTGAGGGCTGGAGGAGAAGGGGACGACAGAGGATGAGACAGCTGGATGGCATCACTGACTCAGTGGACATGAGTTTGGGTAAACTCTGGGAGTTAGTGATGGACAGGGAGGCCTGGAGTGCTACAGTTCATGGGGTTGCAAAGAGTCTGTGACTGAACTGATTGACTGACTGGGGGGCTGGGGGTGATACACGCCCTGCTGAGATGCACGGCCTGGACTGAGGCTTCCAATTCTCCAGTCCTTCAGCCATGAGACCACCACAGGTGAGATCTACTGTGTGAGCCACCAGAGACACCGAGCAGATCTCTGCACGAGGAAGTGCAGGCCCAGTGAAGCCAGCTCATCTCGTTTTTCAAAAGAACCAAGAAATCTGGGACTTTTAGGTAACAATTTTCTGATTTTGACATACCAGCAACTAATTCAAGATTTTAAAACTATATAGCACAGGCCATATAACACCTATCTGCAGATTGGACTCCATGGACAAAGTCCAGTTTGTAGTTGGCTAAACTCTGAGCCAGCATGGGCCTTGTTGGTGCCTGGGTGTGACCCTCCCCCAGCCCTAGTGCCCTCCACAGGAGTCATAGCCACTCTGCATGATGTGTTTGGATGCTGCTTTCTTTGGCTGTTGCCCCCACGATGCCAGGGGCCTGTACCTCTCTGGAGCTGCTGGAGATCTTCAACGTGCGGTCAATGTACTCCTTGGCCTTGTCGTGGCGGCCCATAAGCCAGAGGAAGAGGCCAGCATAGTACAGGGCAGTCCCACTGGCTGTCTTGCGGACTTCCTTCAGGCTGCTCTCAAGCTCCTGAATTGCTTCTCGGTCTGGGAATTCGTGAGAGGGGGAAGAGGACAAGTTAGGATGGGGAGGTCTGTCTGATCCTTTCCCTGGACACTCTGAGCCTCCCACAACACATGCAGCTGACCACACGACAGCCAGGGCCTGGGAACCAGCAACGCCGGGCCCTGTGATGCCACAGGAGCAGCCCAGCCCTGGACCTGGGTTTGCTGGTTGAGATGTATCTTTTCTCCTCTGTTCCCAGTTTTCTGGGCAGACAGATCAAACCAAAATCTCCCACCTCAGGCCCACAGTCCATTCCAGATGGGGAAATAGTTTGTACGTAGTTTTGTGGAATCTCTCCCTGAGCCTAGAGAGGTGGAGATTTAGGGGTAGAAATTTTTTATTTTGGCTTGGTTTTTCTTGACAAGATCTTGGCAAAGGCAAGCAGGGTATCTCCCCAGTTCTCGGGATCTGAAAGGAGGACCCCTCCCACTATCAGGCGTTCTGCCTGTGGCTCCCACTCAACTGGGCCTGGGCATGGGGTTTTCTCTGAGGTCTCTGTGGGGACAGGACTGGCAGCCACTACTCATAGCATCTGCGGCCACGTGTGCATACACTTCCCGCAGCCGCCCAAGAGGGGGCAGTGTCTGGAGCAGGGCTCTCTTTTCCCCCTGGGCCAGGCTTGGCTGAGCATGCCTGTACTCACCAATGGTTTCACAGCACTTGTGAGCATAAATGAGGGCCATGATGGAGCACAGGGACACATCTGGGTGATTCCGGATGCTCTCCAGGCTGCTGATGGCATCCTGGATGTGCTCTGTGAAGAGAGCCCACGTGGTTATTAAGCTCAGAGGGCAAGAGGCTCCATGGCAGACCCAGGGCTGACTCAAGGCTTCGTGTGATCTGACCCAAGGCTTGGACTAACTGGTCCACAGGTCCCTAATGGCCCAAGTTCCCTGAAGACTGAAGCTTCCTGAAAGCGCTGCTGGCACCATGGTCCATGTGGCCAGGGGATGGAGGACTTGGAGCTGAGAGATGTTCCTGTGAGTACTTGCAAGGATACCCTGTATCGGTTCTGAAGAAGGACCTCTGGGCATTCCCAGCTAGCTATAAAATATAACCCCAGAGCCACTGATGATATTTATCCTTCCATGTCCACTGACATTGGCCATGGGCAGCCCAGGACCACCTTCTGAATGTCAGTGAATTGGTACTGCAGGGGCCCTACTCCTCTCTCTGCTTCTGTCCCACACATGACTGTGTCCATACCTACCATTTCCTTTTCCTGCATTACCTGAGGTTGGTTCAGTAATCAAGCCTGGGGTTGGTTCAATAATCCTGTGGTCATTTCTGCCCTCTCCCCAACTCATTTTATAGACAGGGAAACTGAGGTGCAGAACAGGGAGAATGAGCTCTCAGTTCTCGAAAGTCAACTATATATAGATTACACAGATTTCTGTGAATTAACCTGGAAATCTAGCCACTCTGTGTAAGACTGTTTCCAGGGAAACATGACTGGGGTAGAAGCAGGCATCCAGGTGGAGCCGGTGCGTTAGTGCCTAAGGTCAGGAGGCAACACTGATGGGTCCTCACCTTCCCTGAGGACTCCATAGGCTTTAAAGAACTGCAGCACTGGGTCATTGTTGAATTTTTCCAGGCCCACAGCTGCGGCCTGCTGCACGTGGCGGAAGTACTTTTCTTTGCTGTAGTAAATGATCCCAGCCTGCGAGGAGGAAGGCAAAATCGCAATAGTCTTGAGTCCCTTTCTGCTTCTGTTCTGATCACCTCCCTCCCCTATTCCCTGCTCCTCCTCCAGTTCTGTAAAGAGAAGAGAAAGAATATCCTGGCCTCATCTTGTTCCTCCCCAGCCACAGAAACAGCTCCATACGGTTTTCTTAGGAAAGAGTTAGAAGATGGCTTGTTTTGGAATTAACCACAGACTCTGGTTCAAAAGTTGATGAGAAGTTCAACTCAAGGGAATAAGGCGGAAGAAGGAGGACCAGTAATAAGGATCACGAAAGCAATAGTTAGAATTGCAAGTTATTGTGGGCTAACCACCTGTGGTGAAGGGTATCAAAGGCTTTACGCTTATTGTCTTATGCATTATTCTCTCCATATTCCTCACAATTAAGGAAGCCAAAGCCCATGGAGGCTGTGGCTTGACAAACGTCATGCAATAAGAGAGGCTGAGATTTCAAAGTGAAGTCTCACTTCCCCTAAGGTTTGTGGGTGCTGGGGGTGGGGATAGATGTGGTTGGATTGTAAACAGCCTTGTGGGCCATATGAAAGAGCCCAGACATCATCCTGAGGGTAATAGGAAGCAGCTGGAATGGTTTTATGCATGGGGATAGCGGGGGTGGGGGGTGGGGAGGGGAGGGAAAGTGTTCAGATGTGTGTTTTTGCAAAAACCCCTCTGGCTCCTTTGTGTGTGTGTTGGAGTAGTTGCTATTGGTGGTGGTGGAGGTAGGGAGACTGCTGGTGAAGAGATGAGGTAGAGAAACCAGCTGGGAGGGGGACTGTTGCAGGTGCCCAGAGGGAACATGGTGGTGATACTGGGCTAGGAGATAAAATAAGGAGCTGATATTTTCTGCTGATAGACAGGAGCTGGAGATGCGTATGGGGAAGAGTAACGGCTGGGGGGTCAAACGGTGGTGCCATCCACTAGGGTGAAAGACACAGAAGAGGCCCAGGCGGTTGGAGCCGGGGTGGGGGTCGGATAATGGCAAGGTGACGGATTTTTATGCTTTGGTTTGGGGGAGCTCGGAGATAAGACTGGGTGGGGATGATGGCTAGGGGCTCAGAGTACTCGGAGAACACCAGACAGGATGTGCTCGCCACGGAAAGAGAGGCGAGAAGGCACCAAGACCGTCTGAAGAGGCCAGGGACAGCGAAAGCTGGGTAGCGGTCAGAGAGGTAACAGAGGAGCTGCAGGTCGCGAGGCTGACTGGGCCAGAGGAGGAGTCCCGGAGGGAGCAGTGCCCCGGTCACGCACCATAAGGGAGGAGTCATTGCTGCTCATCTCTGGACGTCCGCGGCTCTAGAGTCGGGGTCTCGTGGTGCCGCCCGGAGCGAGATTCCCAAGTCAGGGTCCTGGGTACGCCTCTCGCGGCCGGAAGTCGGAGGCTCGCGCGTCCTTGGAAACGGAGCAGCTGGCTGCTCTCTAAGGGCGTCAGAGTTAGGGGTGGGCGTGGCCTAGCGCCCACGTGACAAGGCGCGGGTAGTCGAGAGCCGAGAGGGTGAGCCCGCGCTGGGGGCACCTGGTTAGGCCTCCCGGGTAGGCGTCGCGGTCCCGGGCACCGTCGCCCGAGCTGACTGTGGCCATGGGCCTGGGCGCCAGCGCCGAGCAGCCCGCGGGCGGCGCCGAGGGCTTCCACCTGCACGGGGTGAGTCGCCCCTGCGGTGCCGGAGGTCTTAGCGCGGCACCCGCTCCTACGCGCGGGAACGCCGGATCGCCGGCCCGGGGGCGGCAGCCGCGGGGTCTCGGCGTGGGGTGGCCTCCCAGGGGAGGGTGGTACCCCTTCCCGGTTGGAGCCATCGCCGAGAGAAGGCGCCGTGGCACCCCTGGGTTCCCGGCCCGCCTGCGGCCGCGGTCGGCCCGGCGCCAGCCCCAAGTGCCAGCTCTGCAGGAAGCGGGAGCGTTTCCTTGTGGAGTCGGGCCTCTCTGGAATGGCACTTCTCCCAGGGGGAGAGTGAGCGCGCCAGGTTCAGTCAGGAGAATTTGTGCACTTGTATGAACACATTTATGATCGCCTGCTGTGCACTGCGCTCCATGTTGGACCTGAGGAGAGAGCCCAGTCCCGGCCGTCTGCGCTCTTGGATCGAGGGGGTCGCCAACTGCCGGGGAGCCCACCGGCTTTCATCCCACGCTTCTCGGGGTCGAAAGGCTTCGAGAGGTCGAAGACCAGTGAGAACCAGACAAGGAAAGTGGGAGCGGGAGAGCAGAGAGAATGCGGCAGAGGGCTCGGGGATAGATTTGCTGCAGGGGGAAGGTCCCCAGGTGGAACACTGCGGAGAAGCGCCGTAGGGCGTCAGCAGAGAATGTGTCATCCGTGTTGCTACAAAGAGGTCTGGATGAGCAGTCGCGAGGACAGTGGAGATGGGAGTGAGTTCCAGGCCCTGAAGGTGGGGAGAGGGGTCCGTAGCCAGATGGAGATTTGGGGTGATTAGTACCTCGGAGAGGGCGGGGCTGTAACAGAGGTGAGAGGGGCAGGTGGGTCTCTGTCTCCGGAGCACAGATGGGCCAGACTCCCTTTTCGCTTGTGCCCAGGTGGATGGCTGCAGAGATGGGCGTAGCTTGTCAGTTTGACGCCTTACTTTTGAGTGGTCTTTCCTATTGTCATAGGAGGCTGTGTTAACAACGAGGCGGCGGAGGGTTGGGGAATGAGAGTGGGGACCAAAGAAGAGGTTTGCTAAAAGGAAAGGCAGGATGGCTCCAGGGCCCAGAGGTAACAGGATTTGTGCTTGCTGATAGGCTTTCCCTAGTGGACACCATGATGTGGTACCAAGCGGAAAAAGTGGACAGTGAAATGCATGCAGCCAGAAGGGTCTTCCAACAGGTTTGATGGAAAGCAAAGTAAGGCTGTTGACAGGGGGTGAGGGTGGATGGTAAGAGTGAGGACAAGAAGGGCCTGTCGGAGAGGGACAGAGTGGAAAGTTTGAGGAACTGGGTCTTCACTTACAAAACATTTATTTTTTTCATTTCATACGTGCAGCTTTATTTTTTAATTGAAGTATAGTTGATGTACAATTTTGTATATGCATACAATACAGATACACAATTTTAAAAGGCTGTGCTCCATTTATAGTTATTATATAAAAATGTTTGCTATGTGCCCTGTGTTGTACGGTATAGCCTTATAGCCAAAAACAGTGACTTTGAGCACATACATTATGACATGTAGATTTCCGGGTTCTGGAGATAAAGCAGTGAACAGAAGAGACATTGTCCCTTTTCTTATGGAGCTTACATTTGGGTGCCAGCCGGGAGAGAAGGGAGCAGACTAGAAATTGAAATGTGTGGTATGTGGTGACCGTTGCTAGAGAGAAAAATAAAGCAGGGTAAGGGGTCCAGAGTGATGAGTGGGTGCTGTTTTAGATAGAAGGGTCAGGAAAGGTCTCTGATCAAGTCACATTTGAGCCGACACTCAGAAATAAGGAGTGGACAGTAGGCTAGGTGAAGTTTATCTGGTCACTCTTGCAATTAACTACCCCTACATAGCTTTTTAATCTGCTTGATCGTTTTCTTTCATTCTTCAAATCATTGGTCTTTAATAGTTCCATGATAAATTTTTTCCTGTTTTATATATATATGTATATATCTGTATACTCACACATAGATACATGGGGGAAGAGTGTTCAGGGTGGAGGGAGATGCCGAGGTAGGATTATGCTTACTGGGCTTCAGCAGTAAGGAGCTGGGACTGGTGTGCTTGAATGGCCAGGTCCTTGTGAGGGAAAGGGTGAGGCCACATTGTGTGGGGCCTGATGTGTTGTTGTCCTGGGCATTTAGGATTTAATGCTGAGGTATGGTACCATCAGGAGGCTTTAAGTAGAAGTGTAATGTTGCCTCCTTAATAGTAAAAAGAAAACCAAACAAAGAACAAGTGGGCTGCTTTCTCTAACTGTTGGCCTTCCCACACATGCAGAGCATGGTGGAGAAGTCACTGCCCTGCGCAAGCTGTTACAGGGCAGTGGGCAGGAACAAGCTCTGGGTCGGATTTCCTGGGTCAGGCTGCTGTTGAATAACTGAGGGCTTTTCCTTCCCTGTCAGTTGGGGTTAGTGAGGCGGTTAAATGACAGGGGAAGCAGGTCGTGCACTCACCTGGCACCCAGCCAGTCCTCAGAAGAAGCTGCCGTCGTGTAGTTAATTGCTTGAGGTGCCCTGATGGGAGTTGGGGCGCGGGTTAGGAAAGCGGCACACGTGTAGGGCTGTGGGGTTGGGGGTGTCAGGAACCCCCAGGAGAAAGCCAGACAGAGGGGGTGCTTGCTGCAGGACTGGGGGTGCGGCGGGCAGCATCCCAGATGCTTTCTGCTGTGGAGCCACAGTGGGCGATGACAAGGCCCAGGGCAGAGGCAGGAGAGTACCACCAGACCACGGGCAAGGCCACAGGAGCGAGGAGGTGGAGGCACAGGGTGGGCTGGGAGAGACCCTGCGCCTGCGCACTGGGGGCCTGAGCCTCAGGGCCTCATTGATGACGGAGAGTGGCTGACATTGGGTGGAGGAGGGTACAGGGCGACCAGCCTGCTCTGGAGCCAGGGCCTTACCCAGGGGAGGTGGGGTGGAGTGGCCAACAGCAGGGAGGAGCAGCTCCCCACCCGCTCTCCCGGATGAACTGTCCTCCCCTGAAAAGCTACCTCTTTCCAGACTTTCCCCAGAAGGGATAGTGAAGCAGGCTCCCAGGAGCAGCCCTCTGGGCGAGGCCAACTAGGGTGGAGTTGGGTTTCTGGGCTCATCTCAGTGGAAGCCATGGCAGCTTCTAGAAGTGGCAAGGAGAGGCTCTTTTGGTACTGCTGTGAGGAGGGAGCCCTAATCCCAGGGGGAAACTGGCCTGGATCCACAGCCTCAGCAGTGAGGGTTCCTTCAGTCCGGGGACTCTGTGATTGGAGGGCCTGGGGAGTGGCAGAAGCCACGGGTCCTTCCCCTCAAGCAGGCATCCAGAACCTGAGGCCACCTGAGCCCGGGGCTTGGGGGCCTGGTTGACACTGGGCTTCAAGTGCTCACAGCCAAAGGCTGGAGGGCGTGGGGCCCACCTGCGGTCCAGAACTGGGGATAAAGGCTGCATTGTCTGAGCGAGGCGCTGTGAATGGGGCCTTTGAGATGGATTTCCACCAGAGCAGCAAGCCTGGCTGCTGTGTTTTTGGAGACAGCAGGGAGTCTGGGAGTGCAAGGCTGCACAGGAGCAGCCTTGGGCTGGGACTTGCTGCTGGAGGAGCTGGCCCACGTGGGGAGGCTGGATGGCAAAGGGAACTGTGTGCTGCTCTCCAGGCTTGCTGGCTCAGGCTCATGCCCGACCCCGGGGTCCGTTCTCCTCCGCCAGCCCTCCTCAACCTTGCCTGGATCTGTCACCACAGGGTCAGGGGCCCTCTGGGATCTGGCCACAGGCTGTCTTCCCCACTCCTGTCTTTCTGGGCACAACCCCGGGTCACTCCTTTCCTGTCCACATCTGACCCTTTCTGGTAAACCTTCCTGGCTCTCCAGCAGCCCCAGCGCAGGCCTCTGGGGCAGCGTCTGAGTCACCCAGACGCAGGCTCCCCGTGGCCTCCTGCCCTGGGCTCTTTCTGTGAGGCTGTCTGGAAGCGTAGTCTGTGGATCACGATCTGGAAAGAGTCGTTTTCTGAAAGAGGAAAACATAAGCCCAGGAAAGCAGCGAGAGAGGATGGCGTGAGCCTTGGCTGTGCCCATGTGTGGCCCGCCCGGCCCAGTTCACGCTGGGGTCCGTGTCCTCTCTGGGGCGGGGAGCGGGGCAGTTTCTAGAACTGAGGGCTGGGGGTTTCCGGGAGAGCCCTGGGGTCAGCGCAGTGACTGCAGCCTCTGCTGCACAGGTGCAGGAGAACTCCCCCGCCCAGCAGGCAGGCCTGGAGCCTTACTTCGACTTCATCATCACCATTGGGCACTCAAGACTGGTGAGGCCCCCCTCCTGCCTCTGGGGTGGGTGGGTGGGTGTGTGTGGGTGTGTGTGTGTGTGACTGGTGTGTGTGTGTGTGTGTGAGACTGGTGAGGCCCCCCCGCCGCCTCTGCCGTGTGTGTGTGTCTGCGTGTGTGTATATGTTTGTGTTCTGCTGTCCCATGGGAACCCCAGCCCTGCCTGCCTTTTCTGCTGGAGGGAGACCAAACCCCATCTCCCCCTCTTCCAGGGCAACAGTGAGCCTGATGGGGCCCTGCCTGGAGTTTAGCCCTTGGGCCCTCCGGGGTGGGTCAGAGGCAGGGGGACTCCTGGCACTGTCCACAAAGCCTCCAGGCCTGCCGAGAGGGCTGAGGGCTCTGGAAGGGGCCTTTCAGGGTGGGCCGTGCGGCAGTGCTCTGGACTCAGGGGGCTCTTTGCTTACTTTGTGGTGTTTTCTGGGGGCCCCAAGGGAGGAAGGTTTAGCAGGGCTTAGGGATGCTTAGGGTCCAGTGGCTGCAGGCCCAGCCCTGATCTGTGGACCCAGCCCTGCACCAGGTCTCTCGGGGGCAGCTGGCCACCAAGGCCCTCACCCTATATCAGACCCAGACTTGTCTGGGGGTTCTGGCTGGGTGTTTTGAGGGGGGCTCCAGGAGTCAGCCCTGCTGCCCTTGCAGAACAAGGAGAATGACACGCTCAAGGCCCTGCTGAAGGCCAACGTGGAGAAGCCAGTGAAGCTGGAGGTGTTCAACATGAAGACCATGAAAGTGCGTGAGGTGGAGGTGGTTCCCAGCAACATGTGGGGCGGCCAGGGCCTGCTGGGCGCCAGCGTCCGCTTCTGCAGCTTCCGCCGGGCCAGCGAGCACGTGTGGCATGTGCTGGTGAGTGGGGCATGGCGGTGGGATCACTGGGGGGGACGGGGATGGGTGTGTGGGGAGGCCTCCTAGGAAAGGCCGGCAGCCATTGGGCCTGTCCGGGGATTCTGAGGGCAGGGTGTGGTCTCCCTGTTCCAGGGTCCCAGAGAGGGCAACTCCTCGTCACCTGAACAGGGCCCTCTGACTTTGGGTAATTTCTTACACTCCAGACCTTGGTTTCTTCTTTGGAAAGATGGGGCCGCCATCTGCTGGAAGGGTCGTTGTGCTGCCAGAATGCTGCTGTTACTGCTTTGCATTGTTTAGTTGCTAAGTCATGTCTGATTCTGCAACCCCGTGGACTGTAGCCCACCAGACTCCTCTGTCCATGGGAGTCTCCAGGCAAGAACACTGGAGTGAGCTGCCATGCCCTCCTCCAGGGGATCTTCCCGACCCAGGGATTGAACCTGTATCTCCTGCATTGGCAGGCAGATTCTTTACCGCTGTGCCACCTGGGAAATCCTGCTGCTGCTTTAGTCCTTATCTAAAAAGAGTGTTTTTTTCTGGTATACTCTAGGGTATTACCAGTATCATGTTTTTTTGGGCAGGTCCCCTGAGAGCCCCTTCGGGCACTCAACTGGTGCCTGGGGTCTGAACCTTAATGAGTCTCCGTGACTGAGCTGTCACAGCTGTTGCTGTTAGTGTTCGTTCCTAGACATACACGCACACATGTGTGATATGCACAGTCACTGATTGTGCCCCGGTTCTTGAATGCACAGTCCTGCAGCTTGATGGGTGGGAGGAGCCCTGAGCTAGAAATGGGCTGATTTGGTTTCTAGTTGCTTCTCTTGCTCACTGACTCCTTGGGGGAGTCTGCTCAACCTTTTCAGCTGGCCTTACTCTGTCCATGAGTGCAGTGCAGGGGTGATGATGCAAATCCTTCCACGTTTCTTGGGAGACTGGGATCGGGGAATGGAGCTTCCCAAGGGAGAAGGCAATCCTGGCACCTACTTATCACCACCCTTGCCTTTAACCTCCCCCCTGTCCCAAGGTCTTCAGCCCTATGCCTGCAGCAGTAACAGCAATAAAGTGAGGTATTTACTGTGGGACAAGGTGTGGTTTTCATTCTGTACATGTATTATTATTTTTTTTTGGTCTTCTCAGCAACCTTTTGCCTAAGTACTATATATCCTACTTTTAACTGTGGGGAAACTGGGGCAGAGGAGTAAAGTGTCTGTCTTCAGTGCCCCAGCTCACAGCGGGGGGGAGGCTGGACTTGGATCGGGTGGTCAGATGCGGGAGCTGTAAGGTGAGCCGTGACACAGTGCTGCCCTCTGCTGGGCAGACTGTGGACTGGGGGAGGCAGGGGAACAGGGGCTGGGTGGGGCTGGGTGAGTCTGGGTTTGAGGTCTTGGCCTGGGGATGGAGGACAGGTGTACTACTCACCCTCTGAAGACACAGCTCTCCACCCGCTGCCCCCCAGTAGCAAGGCTGACAGTTGGATAATTCGTGATTCTTTTTCCGCAGGATGTGGAACCCTCTTCACCTGCTGCCCTCGCAGGCCTGCGCCCCTACACAGACTACGTTGTGGGCTCGGACCAGATCCTCCAGGAGGTGAGGAAGGGCAGCCTTCCCTCCCCACTCCCCCGGCCCCTTGGATGGGGTGCTGTCCATGAGAAGTATCTTGTCTTGTGAGGCTTCCCATCCCAGCGTGGGAACAGGGCTTAGGTGCTGTGTGTCTGTTGTAGTCCGAGGACTTCTTCTCGCTCATCGAGTCCCACGAGGGGAAGGCCTTGAAGCTGATGGTTTACAATTCTGAGTCTGACTCCTGCCGGGAGGTGACTGTCACCCCCAATGCAGCCTGGGGTGGAGAGGGCAGGTACTTCCTGGGATTGGAGGGCTGCGGGGTGGGGCTCTGTGGGGCGCCTGGCCAGTGGGTGTGGACCTTGAGTCCCACGGTGGGGGTGGAGGGCTGGGCCCTGGGCCCAGGGGTCCTGAGGCTGATGTTGGTCTGGGAGACCCTCTCATTGCTGGTGGGTGGGGGTGGCAGGGGTAGGAAGGGCTGTGGGACAAGCCCAGGAGGGTGTTTCTGGCCTTTGGCAGCCTGGGCTGTGGTATTGGTTACGGGTATCTGCACCGGATCCCAACCCAGCCCCCCAGCCACCACAAGAAGCCGCCTGGTGGCCCGCCGCCCGGTGCCCCACCGCCTGGTGCTCCACCGCCTGGACCCGGCCCCCAGGACTCTCCTGCCCCTTTTGGCCTGGAGACAGGCTCCAAACAGGGTGACTATGTGGAGGTACGTGGGGAGCACTGGCCAGCTGGGGCAAGAGGGGAGTTTCATGTGGGCAGAGGGGCCTGCAGCTGGGAAAGGAGGAGACGGGGGCTGTCCTCACCGGGAGCCTATCTGTGGAGCCCTTGGGAAGCCCCCCGGCTTGTGGGACCCAGGCGGAGCAGATGGGGCCAGTCCCGGGACCGTGCAACCTGCTTTGATTTTCCTGCCCCTTGGGTCTGCAGGTGAGGGGAGTGCGAGGCACTGGTTGTCATTTTCATTTCACGACTGGGACAGTGAGGCTCAGGGGTGGGCAGAGCCTTGTCTTGTGACTCCCTGAGTCTGTCGCAAAGTTAGGCCAGGGACTGTGTGTCTGGCCCAAGTGCCTCTGGGCATCAGGCTGGTGCCTGGGGTCTGCATGCGGGCACTCGGGGACTACTCTCCAGGCATGCACTGTGCCAGGGGGTCACAGACAGGGCTGCTCAGCAGAGTGGGAAGGGGACCCCAAGTCCATGTTGGCACCTCATGGGAGGCCAGCTGGGCCTCTCTTGCCTGGCTACACATCTGTAGAGGAAGCAGTAGATCCCCAAGGCTGCTTGCTCCTGTGAGCTGAGTGGTGCTCCCGGGGTAGGTGTGGGCTAGGGGTTAGGTTGGACTAGCCCTGTCGTGCGGAGAAGGCAATGGCACCCCACTCCAGTACTCTTCCCTGGAGAATCCCAGGGACCGGGGAGCCTGATGGGCTGCCGTCTATGGGGTCACACAGAGTCAGACATGACTGAAGCGACTTAGCAGCAGCAGCAGCAGCAGCCCTGTCCTGACAGGGCCCTCTGATTCCTCTTTTTCCCTGGCTCCCCTTAGGCCTTGCTGCAGGCACCTGACTCCTCCACAGAGGAACAGCCCCCTGGGCCTGAAAGTCTTACCCAGGGCGCTCAAGACCTTGGAGACCCACCCCGTCCCATGGAGATTCCTCTGCAGCCCCCACCTCCGCTGCAGCGAGTCATGGACCCAGGTACTGAGCAGGCCGAGAGCAAGCCGAGGGCTGGGCGCTGGCAGCCATCTCGTACCTGCCAGGCTAGTCGCAGATGATGTGATCAGCGTGCGGATGGGGAGGCTGCCGTCCAGAGGCGAGAGGGGGCCTGCTCAAGGCCACACAGTACACTGGGCACAGGGCAGGGTCCGGGCCCTCTGCCGCTGGGCTATTCCTGTGATCACCCACCCCAGGCCCCTTTCTTTCCTCAGAAACCGGCTGTGGGAGCCTCTGGGGCTGGCTGGGAGCTTCACAAACAGCTGAGGTTTCAGTCTCAGGCCAGGCCAGATGCCCCAGAAACTGGGCACAGTGAGCCTGAGGCGCTGGCCTTCCAGCGGTCAGGGTTCTGTGCCGACAGAGAATCGTGTGCCTCCCCGCAGGCTTCCTGGACGTGTCTGGCCTCTCCCTCCTGGACAGTAGCAACACCAGCGTCTGGCCTGGCCTGCCCTCTTCCACAGAGCTGACCCCCCCTGTGGCCTCAGCCTCAGGGCTGGAGGATGTCTGCTCCAGCAGCGGTTCTCACGAGCGTGGTGGTGAGGGGCTGGCCCCTCTGAGGGGGGACCCTGGGTTGTGGCAAAGGTGGCCCTGATAGCCGGGTTAGAGGCTGGCCTGTGGGGGAGGGCAGCCACATCAAGGCGCTCATACACTGGTGCTCTCATCCCATCAACACAGGGGGCAGGAGCTGGGGGTCAGTGGGGTGACTGCCCAGGCCACACTGGCCCAGGTTCTGTGGGCCTCCTCAGCTCCACCCTGTGTGTTTCAGGTGAGGCCACCTGGTCTGGGTCCGAGTTTGAGGTCTCCTTCCCAGACAGCCCCGGCGCCCAGGCCCAGCCAGACCACCTGCCTCAGCTGACCCTTCCCGACAGCCTCACTTCTGCCGCCTCACCCGAAGACGGGCTGTCTGCTGAGCTGCTCGAAGCCCAGGCGGAGGAGGAGCCAGCAAGCCCAGAGAGCCCAGACTGCGGGATGGAGGCTGGGGGGGCTCCTGGCCAGGCCCGGCTCTCCACTCCTGACCACTCTGGGCTGTGAACCAGGCCCTCTGACGGCGTCTCACGAGGCCTGGAAGTGGGGGGCAGCTCAGGCCACACTGTGTGGGGTGGCCCGTGTTAGTGCTTCCTGGGCTGAGGCCCTGAGTGCTGCGCAGTGTCTTCTGCCGACGGGGGGGCTTTTGTGTCCACTCAGACCCTACTGGTCTCCAAGAGAAAAACCTACCAGCAGTCATTCTGCCTGGTGGTCCTGGCTTTGGGGAATTGGGCACTTGTCTAAGAATCTCAAACAAGTACTTTTGGCGTAGCAGGGGGCTGGGAACAGCACCAGATTAAGTAAGTTTTCCAGAAGCTGGGGTAGGAGAGGATTCTTTGCTGCTTGGGTCGGGCATGGAGCTTCCATTGGTAGAGGCCATGGGCCTTGGGGATGGGCATCTTTGGGCCATGTGCCCATTGCATGTTCCTGCTCCAGTCACTGTGGCTACACGGCAGGTAGCAGAGTCCAGGAACCATCAGGTGTGAAGATGGGGTGAGGGAGGAAGGGGTTGCTGTGGAGTGTTTGTCTAATCGTTCCGTAGCGCTTGCCTTGATTCTTTCCATTACAGCCAGCCTATCTGTAATGGAGGGCACCCCCAAGCCCTGGGACCCCTGCCGCCCCATTTGCTGTCTCACCCTGTGCTAGTCTGCACAGTTGGCTCAGGCTGACCACATACTCCAGTGAACCTGGCCCCTTCTCCTGAGGGAAGGTTGGAAATCCTGGGCCCTTCAGCAGAGACTCACCTGTGCTTGGGCCGTGATGCTGCTGCTTCCCCAGCATCTATATCCCACGGACCTAGCGTCCCCAGCTGGGAAACCTGTCAGCTCCCAAACTTTTACAATTATCTCTTTTAAATATACAAGTCATCTAGCCACCCTAGTGGTGAATAATAGTTAACAAATTTAACTTCACCATCCTAAGCAGGCTCTCAGAGCCCGTCCTCCCGCCTGGAGTACTTTACACACAGCTCCCACCCCACGCAGGGATGAGGCGCCTGGACAAGAGTGAGTCAGGGCCCGCTGGTATTTCCCACAGTACGGGAGAGGGCTGTTCCCCTCTCCCCCAGTGCCTCGGGAGGCTGAGACTGGGTTGTGCGTCTTGCTCTGCCTAGGTCCCACAGCAAGAGGAGGGCTCCGTGCAGGGGTGATCCTTATCACTTGAAGTCCTCTCTTTGGCCAGAGTCCCTCACCTTCCCACAGCCCTTGCTGATTACCATGAAAGCTGCCTCCGGCCTGGCCTTCTAGCCTCAGCCCAGTCAAAAGTCCCACCCTTACCATTTGATTTGGTGTGTGCCCTTAGAGGGAATTCAGAGCTCCGTTAGGCTCATAGAGGGGCCCAGACCAAAGATATGGAGGGAGGGGCCCCATATCAGCAAACACCTCAAGTTTCCTGCACTGTGACTGCATTTAAGAAGCAAAGTTTTGTCAGGTCTACCAGAGCAGCTGATAAGCCTGCAGAATAGGGAGGCATTGTGTCCAGAGCCAGTGTCAGAACCTGGTTCCTGGGTTGTCTGGGAGCCCAGTGTCTGCCTGCAGGAATCCAGGAAGTAGAATCACGCCAGGCCTGTTCTGAAGCCAGTTTCCCTTCACTAACCTGGCGGCCTGACCCAGGGTCACCCTCACCCAAGGGACCTGGTTCTTCCTGCCCTCACGTTAACACACCCCCCTCCCTAAACTGGGGGATAAAACGGATATCAATGCTAATTATTTCCAGGGTAAACACAAAACCAGAAGTTTCTCTAATCTGCTATAAAGGAAAATGACAAGTGGAAATAAATGTGTACCATACACTTTGAAATATTTTAACTAAAGCCTTTATTCTATACAACTGTGAAATACAGATTTTTACCCTTTTGGCATTGCAGACTGTCAGATCTTCTGGAAACTATTACGGGTTTGACTGGAACAATAAAAAAACACAACCATGCTGGGGCAGGGGGGTCAGATCTAAGATGGGAAGGGAGCACAGCCGCCCCTCAAGACTCAGCACATGGGGCAGCATGCCCCAGCAAGACCTATTCCTTCAGCCCAAGGGCCCTTCGTGCAAACAAAGCTGAGGGCTGGGAAATTAGTTTTGTTTTTTTTTTTTTAGCCATTAATTCACAACTATTGCTAAAAAATGTGCACCGAAAGTGCACCGTTGTATTCAACAGATAGAAAGGATTTTTTTTTAAAAAAGCCGTTGCTCTCTGCATAAGGGAGACAGACTCGTTGGAAATGTGGCGTGTCTTTGCTCACTTCTTCGAAGTGCTGGAGGCAATGACCGCTCCACTTTCCAAAGGAGGCTGACCAGCAGTGAGTGAACCCTGTCTCTACAGTTGTGCGGATCAGAGTATCTCAAATGGTTAGGTCTGGACCCAGGCCCATCAGCTGCCTCCAGCTGAACCTGTGCAGATGTAGAAAAGAAAAAACCTTCCCCACCCCCTCCACAGTCCCTGCGATTACGGGGACGGGCCACACACAAGCTGGGGAGGCAACTGGACTGGAATAAACTGCCCTCTGAAGGCACTTGTGCTTCTGGCTTCACACAGGAGGCTTGTCTTATGTAGTTTTATGGGGGTGGACCATTGTTCTATTCCGAGTACAAATGACCTTGGGGAGGATCCAAAGTATGTTTTTTTCTGCCAAAAGTTAAAGTGTTTATCCCCAATAAGTTATATTCTGTACAAGATCGAAATGATTCTATGAAAGCTTTAGATTGTTAGAAAGAACAGTGAAAAGAAATCTGGATACAGGTACAACAACACAAACCTGCATATAAAACTGGAAAAAACAAAACATGTATACTTCCAGGACATGAATATCAAATTAACTCATTACGATACCCTTTTACTCTGACACCAGAAATATTAGGTAGCATTGAAATGAAGTTAGGATCTCATTATGGTCTTAAGTTTTGATGGTGTCATGCTGCTCACCCGGAGCAAGACCCTGTGGTGTCACCTGGTCTTGCCCATAAAGAAAACACAGTGGAGGAAGGCGTGAGACAGCTGCGCCTCCTTGCGGCCACCGCGCAGTCCAGGCGTCCCAGCTGGGCATGGGCTGGGCGCAGTCTAGGCTGGCAGTCCAAGCGCTATGACCCAGCACCTGGGGTTTCGACAGATCTGCCTACAACAACACATCTGAGATGCAGTATTAAAAACAAGCCCAACAGTAATCATTTATTATGAAATGGGCTGGCTCTTGAATTGTGCAACAGCCAATTCCTATTAAAAATAACTGTCTTAAATGGTGAAAACAACTTGTTTGTTTTTTTAATGACAAACTTGGAAAAAGCCTTCATAGGTACTGCGTAGATGGAATGTACTCTTAGAAAAGCTCCCGAGTGTGTGGGATTGGAGTTGGAACACAGTGACAGACGTGGCCCTACCATGTGTCTCTGACAAGTGCTAACAGATCAAGATAAGGTCCTTGGAAACAAAAGGAGGAAGCAAAATCTGTGCTGGCCTCTCTTCAGTCCTCAGTACATTTCGCAACACAGCCTGCTTGGGGCTCTTCTGCTCTGGCACTCTGCCTCCCCTGGGACAGCTTAATCTACACATGGAGACTGGTTTCTATATTACATCTTGATTAGTCACTTCAATGGAAAGATAATCTCGGTCCATACCAAATCAGTCGTTAGAAGTCTTGTTCCCATTGGGGCTCTGGGCTTCCTAGGACTACTCTTGGGGCCATAGAGGAAGGTCAGTAAATGAATACCCAGGAGTGCTGGCCTGCCCTTCACGTGGACTTCTGACGGTAATGGAGGGTGAGGTCACCACCACTCTTCCATATGAAGTGTTTCACTGTTCGAAGGTCCATATTTGGATCCAAAACCTGAATAACAAAAAGTAAATAAAAAAGGTATCCAGTATCTCAGGCCATTATTGCTAATGCTGAACTCTCCTTGCCCATGCTTGGTGGCCTGTTCTTGCTGCATGCAGGCATGAATCTGGGCACGGGAGATGTGCAACTCATGTGGCTAGGGCAGACACGACATGTTCAGCTGTTCTGAAGAAATGCCTCGAGTGAATCCTCATTTACAGCATTTCCACAGATGCTCCACTCACCTCCTCTTCAGATCTTAAACTAACACAGCAGGTGCTGCTCTGCACATCAAGATGAGCATGTGGCTTTCTTTTCAGAAAAAAAAATCCACCAGCACATCCACATCTGTCTGTGTGTGCATTTCAATCTCCTTGTCCCCTTCCTGAAAACTACCCCCAGGGTAAATGGAAGCTTTAGGGTGGGTTAATCAAGCCCTCCAGAAAGGGCCTCACAAATAGGTGGGAGACCCGGCGCTCCTTACAGTCTCTCTAAAAACAGAAGCCCTCCCCCGACCCCTGCAAGGCAACAGATCTGGAAACCACAACCCTACCACATTAGGAAATTCTGAGCACCAGCACTGGAAACAAGGGGGCAGTGTCCTCAATCCATTTACCTGGTCCTGGCACAAAAGCTCAATTTTCTCCTCTGCCAATACAGCAATATCCTCCTCTTTCTCCTGTTCTCCTGGTTTTTCATTATTAGAAGAGCTAGTGGTTTGAGACTCATTATCCAAGTTGATGATTTTCTCATAGACGTGTTCCATTACTTTCCGGACTTGAAGCATGTCACTAGCAGAAAGTCGGTCCCTGAAAAAGGCAAGGGCAGATGGTGACATCAGGAAATCACTGGATATTCTCCCATTTTCTTTGGTGATAACATTTGATAAGGCTAAATCATACCACAGAAACATAAACCAATACATGTTCTTAGGCATTGCTTTAATCCATTTTTAGAATTCCCAACAGATTTCTTATAGTGTCATCTCCTAAGACAGATTATGTGCAAATAAGTGAGATTATATACGTAAAGAATAGCCTTCTAGGTTCTATTCCCTTAAACACTTTCCCAAAGCATGGGCAAACTGAATGCCCCTGAAAGGGAAGGCAGCCCCTGGTGCTCATTAGGCTCTGATGATGGATGTACCCATTTCTCCCAGGGCTTCCTCCTATAGTCAAGACCTTGAGTTTCAACTGCCTGTCTGATCTCCAAACCCACCAACCCAACAGCTCCCGCCAATGTCCCAAAGGCATCACAAACGCTACATGTCCAAAACTAGATTCAGCAACTTCCTTATCCCCAAACCTACTTCTGTATCTCTGACATCAGTTAATAATGGTCAAATCAAGTAGCTCAGGCTCATACTTTAAAAGCCATCTTGAACTTCAATCATTAAACACTGCTGAAGTGCTATCCAGAGCTTGCTTTAAGATCATCCTCTGTGTCTGAGTGTGAGTGTGAGTGTGAGTGTGAGTGTGAGTGTGAGTGTGTGTGTGTGTGTGTAGGCAGGGGGATTCAGTGGGAGGGAGGGAGTAGAGGTACAGATGACACAATGTTTAGCCATACGCTGACAATTACTTAAGCTGTTTGATGGGATAATGAGGTTCATTCTTCTTTTTTGTGTATATGTTTGGAAATCTAACAATATCTTATGTAAGCTCCTACTTCCACATCCCTGATCAAACCATTTTCTGGACCTGAAATATCTTTCTTTTGACCAACCTTACATGTCCAGCTCAAATTCCATGTCCTTCAAGAAACCTTTCTGGAAAGCTATAGTCACAGATTCATTTCTTCCCCCTACACTTGTCTTTCCCGAAGTATCCATAAAAGCAGTTATTATACACAGAGTGTGTCCTAAACTATGAATATGGCAAGAGACAAAATCATGTCTTATTTTGAACATCTGCAACTGGCCACAGTAGGTACTTTGTAAACGGTTAAATTATATAAACTTTCAATATTATGAAATTAGCCTAAGATCTAGTACTTGCCTCCTGTGCAAGAAATGTAATCATAACGAATAAAAAAATATCTCTGGTAATTAATTAAATCCAACCCAGGGATCGAACCCAGGTCTCACGCATTGCAGGCGGAGTCTTTACCAGCTGAGCCACCTGGGAAGCTCAAGAATACTGGAGTGGTATCCCTTCTCCAGTGGATCTTCCCGACCCAGGAATCAAACCAGGCTCTCCTGCATCGCAAGTGGATTTTTTACCAGTTGAGCTACCAGGGAAGCCATACTTTGTAAATGGTTAAATTATATAAACTTTCAGTATTATGAAATTAGCCTAAGATCTAGTACTTGCCTCCTGTGCTATAAATGTAATCATAAGGAATAAAGAAATCTCTGGCAATTAATCAAAGTATTGCACGACACTCCATTTACTTACTTTTTTAAGGTTTTTGCTCCTGAAGATGCATGAGGTTGGAGGTAGAAAGGAATTTTGTTGAATTTGGGCATATTTTTCTGAAATATTAAAAGTGAAAAAAGGTAAAATAGTTTCTGTTAGTTGATAAACTAAAATGATGTCAATACTTGTGAAAACATGATTCATAAGTTAATCACTATTGTACATTTAAAAGTGACTTTCTATGAAATTTATAGTAAGCTATCAAATTATGTCAACCTTAGAGAAAGGATATCAGAAAAGTATAAAGTTTCATTTTGTAATAAAACATAAATAAAGACAAATTATATGCAGTGTCAGTAGCAATATAAAATTGCAGCATGGCTCTTCTCAAATAAAAATTCAAGGTATTAAAGAGAAACAAGCTTTATTTTAATTCTTTAAGCCATACAAACCAAAATCTCAAGTCTACATTCAAATGCCAGAACAAAAATTTAAGTGTCTTGAGAGAAATCCACAACATTCACTTTTGAGAAAAACCATACACGCTATGCCGGTAAGGTCCATTATCCACCTGGAAAGGTCAATCAAGTCCTCCTAACTTGCTTTACCTCTGACATCAGAGTGAGGTCTGAGGTTTCAAATACGAGTGGAAAGTTCAGCCAACCACCTAGATGTCCACATGATGTAAACCATACACTTAGATAAAAGATAAAACTAATCGGTCATCTTTGCTATGGGGATTAATCCCCCTTTGAGCCTCCATGTCATATCCTCTTTGGAGGTTTCCTCCGGGGAATAAGCCACAGGCCTAAAGTCAGCAATGCATCCAAGTGAGTTTCACAGTCAAAAGAAGTAGTGGTTTATGGGGAGCTCAAATTTAGAGAAGACTAGAATATCCATGAGGTGTCAGACTGGCTTTAAGTTCTTGGAAGTTTATCTGGGTCAGAAAACAAATTTTCTAGAAGGTTCTAGAGATTAAATCTCTTTTCATAAGGCTTTAAATAGACAAAAAATTGGTCAATAGCGTATAACTAGAAACAGACCTATTTGTGTATAGGAATTTAGTGTATGATAAAACAGCATTTCAAATTAGTAGGAAAAGTTTAGATGATTCAATAAATTGTGTTGACACACTGGCTATCCATTTGGAGAAAGTTAGCATCTTACTTCACTTCACACCAAACAGAATACATTCACCAAATAGAATAAATTCTAATACTTTAATGATCTACATACAAACTATTATCATAAACATACTAGAAGAGAACACAAGAAAACATTTTTGCTACTCTGGAGTGGGAAATACTTAAGCAAGACATGAAACTCACAGACATAAAGGATTAATCTGGTCATATAAAAATTAAAACTTTTTGCCTGCCAAAGGACATCATGAGCAAAGTAAAAATTCAATCAAGAGGCAAGAGAATGGTCAAAGGGTTAATATTCAATATGAAGAACTATTACAAGTCAATAAGAAAGACAAATAACCCAATAGAAAGTCGAGTAAAGAATACAAACAGGCAATTTACAAAAGAAATAAAAATGGCCACTATGAAAAGATGCTTAACCTCATCGTAAGTTAAAAAAAATTAAATCAATGAGATAATACGTCTATCTTTCAGCAAAGATTCTAAGTATCCAGCATTGGTGAGGGTGTGGGGTACTGGGCACTCACACACTGTTGGTGAGAGTGTAAACTGGTATACCCTTAGTGGAGTGCAATTTGGCAGTATCTATTGAAATTTAAAATGTGCATACCCTTTGATCCAGCAATTCCACTTCTAGGAATTTACCCTAAAAAGTACACAAAGATATATATACAAGGATGTTCACTGAAGCATTGTTTGTAACAGAAAACATTGGGTACAACCTAAATGTCCATTAATAGGGACTGGCTAAATAAATCATGGTACATTTATACAACGAAACACTATGCAGTTGTTAAAAAGAAGTGATCCATATACTGATATGAAGAAATGTCCAAAATATATTTTTAAGTGAAAAACAAAACAAAAAAACACACCCAAGTTGTAGAACAGTACAGAACAGTAGCTTCTGTGCAAAATAAAATCATCTATATATGGATTGCATATATCTAGACACACATAGATAGACACAAATAATATATACTTGTGTATGCACAGAAAAAGGTACTGAAGGCTTGGCATTAAGCTATTAATATTTACTACCTCTGGGAAGAAGAATAGAAAGTGAATGGAAGAGAGTGTTTGGAAAAGGATGGGAATTTAACCTTATTCATTTATTATTTTCTTTGATAAGCACATTTTATATATTAAAAATAAAGATAGAAAGAGATATAATATTTCTCTGCAGCTTTGGAACTGCACAGAAGCAGAAAAGGATTCCACATGGCAGTCTAGTTTCAATGAAAGATTATACAATCTAATACAGTTAATTTTCTTCATGATTTGGAAAAAAATAAGAGGACAAAGTGGGAGTGGAGGACACTTACATCCACAGTGATGTCAATTACCCATTGTGGCACCGTCTCATTAAGAAGCATGGACTCAGTCTCACCCCCAGAATCTCGGCAGAGCAGCCTAAACATAATCCATCATGTAGTAAGTGACAAAATAAGCACGGATCCCAATATCACTGTCATTAAATGTTAGAGGGAGGGACCTTATAGAGTTCATTCAGGATAACCCCCAATTGACACCTGAGGAAATAAAGTAGAAGGCAGGCAGAATGACTCATTCTGCGAAGAGTGAAAGCAAGCTGTAAAACTCAGGCTCCCAGATTCCGAGGCCAGACATACACTACGGCTGCCTATTGGGGCCCCTGGGTGAGGACAGGAAGCTGGGTGTAGGCAAGGCACTTGAGGTCGCCCAGAAGTGCTATGGTGCATGGGACTCCACACACAATATGGGGTCAGGATGTTTTCAGTAACTCCTCTCAGGAAATCACCATAAAGGAAGAGAGTTCTGCTCTCAAGGGCAAGACAAATAGCCTTCTTACTTCTGGCCCATGGCTTTCTCCCATGACATTTCCTGGGCCTTGGCTGGCAACTTGGAGGTGAAGCCAGTCTAGCACTTGCCTGCAGGCCCTCATGAAGGCCTGCCTTGCACCTCACGTCGAGCCACTGTTGGGCACGACAGTTTCCAGGAGCAGCCCAGTCCATCTCCCCTGGCCTGGTCTGAGGGAAGTTATCTACTCAGATGTTGTCCTGTGGGTGGGGACTTCTGGTGAAGTCATCTGTCCCCTCACCCTGGCGGTCTTGCTGGTTAAGTGAGAAAAAGCATTTCCTGCAGAAACCACTAAGAAGCTGCCTTGAGGCAAGGTTATCAACCTCCACAAGGTATCAACCTCATTTTATCACTAGAGGCTCAGCTCTCAATTAAGATGGGGTCTAATAGCATCAGACACTTAACTATTTCAGGGAGGTGAAAAACCAAAACCCAGACACCCCTAGAAATTAATAGACATTTGCTTGAATCAAAACTTCAGGGCAAACAGGATGCACTCTTAGCCCTTCTTACCCATACCTGAAGAGGGTGCGACCTCCAGCTTCACCAAAGATCACAGGGGTGTGTGGGGGCACTTGAAAGTAGCCATTTCCTTTCTGTACTCGGTTCTCCTGCTCCCCATTTACTAGGAAAAGATGTAGACGGCGTCAGTACCCAGAGTCAGTGCTAACAACACAGATTCTAAACATTCTGTTTCCACAGGACCCAACCATTGCAAGATTTTAAAGTCACAAAGTACTGTAAGTTAGCTAGAGATGGAAATAAAGGTAAAAAACAAAGTTAAGTTCCTGAAAATAAGAAATATGGCAATGTGCGACACACCTCATGAGAGGTGATTACATTTTAGAGGAGATTAATGTTTGAGATTTAAAACAAAAACATAACCATCTACTTCAGCCTCAGGGCAGTCTAGAACAGTCTCTTTATAAAGGATGATATGCTCTTTTCTTTGGTGCTGGGGGGTGGGGATTGGTAAAACACCAAGCACAGAGAAATTTGTGTCAGAAAAAAAAAATTTATATTTAATGGCAGCCACAACTAATGGTATTAGTGAAAAACAAAATCTCAAAGAGGTCATAAACTCATTTTTATTGCTCTCTGCAGATTTCATTTCAGTCAGCTCTCCGCAGCTGACTCCTCCTTGTTCATAACCACTTTCTGAAGGAATCTGGAAGCAATCTCGCCCTCTGCAACCCAATAGCACTCTCTCACAGCACCAACTCTGACCACACAATGCAGATGTAAGCGGCGCTTTGTCCAACCAGAATGCTAGTCCCTGAATGGAGGGATCCATGCCCATCTATCTCTATTATCTTCACTTACAACTCATTATAGGCCTCCGAAAACTGGAGGTGCCCACCTCGTACGACCAAGCAGTCTGAGGGTCCACTGTGTGCCGTGCAGGTCCAGCAGGATTACCAGCCAGGTAGTGTGTGCCATGTCCTGAGCCTGGCTCAGTCCTGCCCTGCCTTCACTATGCCAGTTTGATTTTAAGGATGATTTGGCGTTCCTGTGACTTATTCTTTACTCCCCCAACCAAAGTCTGCCTTCAAGAGATGCTGCCTGTAGCCCTTTGTTTTGATTACTTAGTCTTTATTGGCTCCTTGGGCCTCCGAGGGCACCCTGTCAGGTTATAGATGGAGAAAGACAAGTCAAGAACAGGAAATGGTATGCCCACAGCTGCTTTGCTGATAAAATGGCAGAGCCCATAGCAGAACTTAGCTTTCTTGACCCTCTGTGAGCAGATCTTTCCACTGACTCTGGCTCACAGTTCACTGCACAATTCAGAAAGGGAACGGAGCGAGCCAGGTAACAAAAGAAACGCCATCATATGTGGGGTCAGTGCTCTCTCTTTGACAGGGACATCAGGACACTGGCTTACGGAAAGGCATGCCATCCTTGCAAAACAGATTTAAACTCCAAAAATGATTCTGGATGAAATCAGTCGGCCACAACAAAGTCTCTGGCAGGAGGGCTTCATCACTGCTGACCACCACAAACAGGCAATCTTCAGAGAATCTTTAGCAGAGCAAGTCCTCAGTAGCAGGAACTCAAGGTTATATATCAACTGTGATATTTTAAGTTTTTTCCCCTCCTTTTTTTAATCAGACTGAGCCAAACTCATATGTTCCAAATTCTCCAGTGCTGCACAGTGAGTTACTGCCACTGCTTGTGGCACACACAGCTTCGGAATGTCCTCAATGACATTAATTCTTTACACATACTCAGTCACTTACCCTGGCACTTCTGAGTTGGGAGCTGATTTTTTGAGCCAATATCAGGTAGATCATCAGACTAGGGAATATCTACCTTTCAGGCCAATGTGAAGAATGCCTCACAAGGACAAACCTGGCTTTCCAATGCAGCTCAATAGCTAGCTTTGGAGGTAAATCCAGCAGGTCCACAGACACCTGGAGAAATACTGTTAGAATAAACCTGCTAAGAGCTGCCTGCTTTCAAGGACAAAGGTCACCTGAATACACAGGACTGATTCCATGTACCTTGTGTAGTGTCATTAATTAGAAGTTCTTTGCTATCTCAGTTGAGACTGGATGGACATTCTTTAGCGTGCAGAAGGGAGGGCAAGAAAGTGGGCATACCACAGCTATTTATTATGTCATCCTTTAGCAAATGCTTAAAGAATTTTTTTTTTTAAATTCTCAGGATAACAATCTAAATATCCTTAACTTCAGAGTAATTTTAAAACCAATTATTCTAATATAAAAATACGAACCGTGATTTACTTCATTTTCTTCTTCATCTATTGGATTCACATGTGTCCTAGGCCAATATTCTAGGAGTGCCTGGAGTAAAAGCCCTCCTAAGTTCACTGCAAAAGAGTCAATTCAAAAAGAAAAAACAGAAAAGAGAAACATTAGTTTTAACTTAAAAGTAGAGGGAAAGCAATAAAAATGAAAAGTTTCCACATACTCTGATGTTACATTCTTAACCCAATGCCAAAGATGTCTAAAAGCAAGACTTTACGTATTTCACAAAGTCTATTAAAATTTCATCTTACAATGTTTAAAGCAGTGATAATATCAAGCAAACAGATATTCTATTTGGTTATTCAGATACAGCTATTCTTTGAAAATGAATAAACAACAACAGAAATTGTATTCTTTAAAGGGTTATATCCATATAAAGCCACTATATTTTGTATATATATCAGTTATTTCTACAGGCTACAATCTTAGAAGAATACTGATCAAAGATATAATTAATAAAATATAATAGACTCTTATGAAGATAAGTCTCTTCTCAACATACACAAAAATTAACTCAACAAGGTCTAAAGAGACGAATGTAAGACGTGAAACCACAATAATCCTAGAAGAAAACACAGGCGATAAGCCTACTGACAATGATATTGGTGGATGATTTTTTTGGATCTGACACCAAAAGCAAAGGCAATGAAGGCAAAAGTAAGTGGAACTATATCAAACTAACAAGCTTTTACAGAGCAAAGGAAATCATCAACAAAGGCGACCTACTGAACAGGAGAAAATATTTGCAAATTATTTATCTGAAATGGGTTAATATCCAAAGTATATAAAAAATTCATACAACTCAATAGCAAAAAAATGGAAAAATCTGACTAAAAAATTGGGCAGAAGAGCTGAATAGACATTTTTCCAAAGAAGACATACAGATGGCCAACAGGTATATGAAAACATGCTCAACATCACTAATCCCAGGGAAAGGCAAATCAAAACCACAATGAGCTATCACCTCACACCTGTCAGAATGGCTGTTAATAAAAAAGATGATAAACAACAAATGTTTGAGAGTATGAGGAGAAACAGGAACCCCTGTGCACTACTGATGGGAATGTACGTTTGTGCAGACACTGTACAAAACAGTATGGTGGCTCCTCAAAAACAAAACTATCATATCTAGTATGCTGCTGCTGCTAAGTCACTTCAGTCGTGTCTGACTCTGTGTGACCCCATAGACAGCAGCCCACCAGGCTCCCCTGTCCCTGGGATTCTCTAGGCAAAAACACTGGAGTGGGTTGCCATTTCCTTCTCCAATGCATGAAAGTGAAAAGTGAAAGTGAAGTCGCGCAGTCGTGTCCGACCCTCAGCGACTCCATGGACTGCAGCCCACCAGGCTCCTCCGTCCATGGGATTCTACAGGCAAAAGTACTGGAGTGGGTTGCCATTGCCTTCTCCGATCTAGTATGCTACTTCTGAGTATTTATCTGAAGCAAAGGAAAACACTAATTTAAAAAGATATATGCACCCCCATGTTAACTGAAGCATTATTTACAGAAAACCTCATTGTCCATTGATGGATGAATGGATAAAGAAAATGTGATACACACACAAAGAAATATTATTCAGTCATAAAGAAAATTAAGTCTTGCCATTTGTGACAACAAGGATGAACCCTGAAGGCCTTATGGTTAAGCGAAATATGTCAGACACAGACAAATGCCATATGATCCCACTTACATGTGGAATCTGAAGCCAAAAAAGCAAAAAAACCCAGAGCTCATACAAACAAAGAACAGACTGGTGGTTGCCGGATGTTGCGGGGTAGGAGTAATGGAATGGCAAAGTGGGCGAAGGGAGTCAAAACGTATGAACTCCCAGTTATACAATATATTCGTCACGGGCATGTGACATACAGCATGGCGACTATATTTACTAATACTGTATTGCACATTTTAAAGTCGCTAAGAGAGTAGATCTTAAAAAGTCTCAAGAGAAAAAACTTTCTATACATGGCGACAGATGTTAACTATTAACTAGATTTACTGTTGTGATTATTTTGCAATATATACAAATACTGAATCATTATCCTGTACATCTGAAACCAACACGATATGTTAGTTATACTTCAATAATTCTTTTTTTTAATTGGAGGGGGAAAAACTGTTTCCTAGCTTCACTTATCCTTACCTAACAGATTTTCAGAATGCTTTAAGGGTACAGAGTATGCTGCATGTTTAATTGTTAAAGCTAAGTCATACATTGTGAGAAAACTCAAGATCCCAAAACATTTAAAACGGAATATTTTCCATTTTCATATGAGAAAATAATATAGATTTCTTGAAAAATAATTTTTAAAAAACCCAAATATTGTTTATAAACAAAAAAGATGAGCATATAGCAAAAACCCAGCACAGATCTACCTACTCTTTTGGAAGGAGGCAGGGAAGGAAGGACACAAACTCACATTTTGGATCCGACCCATCGGGGCTGCTGAAGCCAGCATCTTTTGCAGAAACCCAAGCAGCAAAGCAGTCACTCTCATCCAAAGTAATTGTCAACATCTGTCAAAAGAGAAAAATTGCTTAGTGGCATTCTATTTGAATACATTCTTCAAGTAAGTCTCTAAATCCTTATTTATTTGCACTATTTGACTAGAGTGCTAAGCCACAGATTCAGAATCAAAATGTGTTTCGTGTGATTCAATGCAACTACAATTTAATATACTGGGATATGAAAAGGCATTTAAACTGCATAAAACCTTCTCCTTTCAAACTTAAAGACACAGGACTCCACAACTAATAATACTTAATTCTCAGCTATACGAGAAATTTTCAACTATCCCAAATTGCACAAATATCAACTGCTAACTTACCCCTGTTTTTAAGTCTACTGAGAACCAATTTGGTACATATACCATCTTAAATCTTTTCTTAATTTCATCTTCAAAATCCACTTTGCCCAAATCTTCAACTTTACATGCCTATACATCAAAAAGAAAGTATGATAATTATTACTATTAAGTGGTCAATTGATTTGACTCTGACTTAGCTACTCAAAATTTTACACATTTGCCTAAATAAAATGGAGATTAAAATATGTTTCAGAAAGAATGTCATCAAACATTTTTATCTTAAAGCGTTTACCTTTAAATAACTACCTCCTAGTAAAATTTTAAATTAAAGAACCACAAAATGCTCTTTTTTTGAAACTGTAATTTAATTTTGCTGACATTGATATAACATACCACCACACTTATCTGTAACCAATGTCAAAAGAAGGGGAAAAAAATCTTGAAGGAACAAAAAGCAGTTTGTAAGCACTTTAAGAGAACTATGAAGCTACCTTCAGATAATAGGTATAATATAGGCAGCAATCTTAAATTTCTCTTTCTTATTCATTCCCTAAATACCTATGCTGCCCAAAGGTATGTTCCAAACTTCATCTGGTGCCATGGAGCATCTCCAATCAGCTCATCTCAATTCTGAACTTCTGAACCACAAGACAGAATGTTCCCTCTACCTCTTCTTCCTAACAGCAACCTGGCTCGTTCCTGAGGGTCCCATCTCACCAGCCATCTTCTCAAAGGGTGACTCATGTCTTCTCCTATATCCCATAATTCCCTAATGGCATATAGAGACCATGATTCCACCATCACTATGTAAAAACTCTTTGAGCCCGTATCATTCAGCTGCAGTAACTGTATCCCCTTTTCCTCACTGCCATCTAGTAATCTCTGTGGTTACTGTCCCTCATTCACTGGCAACTTGAGCCTGGCTCAATGTCTTGCAACCCATCTTGCGATCTTGCTTGTTTCCTGGACAACATCAACATTCACGTGGACAACACACAGGTAGGTCATCGCGGCCTCTGGAATCCTTGACAGTAATCCCACTATAAATGGGACAGTTACTCACGCCGCCTGGAACTTGTTTCCTCAGTTTCCCACAACATCTTTGTTAAATCTCTACTTTCCTCCTATTTCTGACCTTGCCGCCACCACCACCTCTTACTGCCCTCAGCACACGACTCTGACCTCTACTCCTTAAAAAAGAGAAGCCTCAACAAAATCCCCTTAACTTTCTGCTACTGTTCTTCCCGGTGCAAGGAAAAAGGTGCCCCTTCTTGCTGGACCTGGACCGCCTCATCTCTTGCGTCTTGGGGGCCTTGTACCATCATCTACCCTCTTATGTCTTTACTGGCTTTTCCCCACAGTGAACCATGATCAAATTTCTCCCATCTTAAAAATACCTTAACACCCAAACAAAACCCTCCGACCTTTTCATTTCTAAATCTTCTCCAGTCACTGCCTCTTCTGCCTATCTCACCAGTCAAATATCATCAAGATCAGATCAGATCAGATCAGTCACTCAGTCATGTCCGACTCTTTGTGACCCCATGAATCGCAGCACTCCAGGCCTCCCTGTCCATCGCCAACTCCCGGAGTTCACTCAGACTCACGTCCATCGAGTCAGCGATGCCATCCAGCCATCTCATCCTCTGTCATCCCCTTCTCCTCTTGCCCCCAATCCCTCCCAGCATCAGAGTCTTTTCCAATGAGTCAACTCTTCACATGAGGTGGCCAAAGTACTGGAGTTTCAGCTTTAGCATCATTCCTTCCAAAGAAATCCCAGGGCTGATCTCCTTCAGAATGGACTGGTTGGATCTCCTTGCAGTCCAAGGGACTCTGAAGAGTCTTCTCCCACACCACATTTCAAAAGCATCAATTCTTGATTGTCTCTATTCAAATTCTATTTCTTCACCTCCCAAACACTACTCAACCCACTCCATCTGGCACCAACTGTTCTTAGACACCATCCTCTTCATTGACTAGATCCACATGCATACTCCATTCTGTTATCTCATGCAAACTCTCAGCAGGCTAGCTTAGCTTACCACAAGCTCCTTTCTGAGACATTTAGTCCTTGAGCTGCCACTGGCTCTGAGCATTCTTACCCCTTTTTTTATTATACATCTTTTTGGCTTCTTTTTCTAAAATTTCTTGAAATGGAGATGATTTGGTTTCTTCTATTTTCAGTATAGATGTAATTCTTGGAAACTGACCTTCTCATGGATCCAATTATAATCCACAGACGATGACAGCCGAGCCCATTTCTCCAGCCCAGCTTTCTCATCCGTACATTAGGTTGTACAGCTCTCTGCCCAGCAAACACCTCTACCCAGACATCCCACAGAAATTCAAATCTGTTACCTTTCTCAGCATGTCCATTTCCCCCAATAACCCTTTTTCCTCTTATCTCCCCTGTAACACTTTGACACTAACCCGGAAGCCAAGCACTGATCTCTGTCCCTTCCCTTTCTTCCTGTGTATTTAGTCGCTCAGTCATGTCTGACTCTTTGCAACCCCATGGACTGAAGCTCACCAGGCTCCTCTGTCCATGGGATTTTTCAGGCAAGAGTATTGGAGTGGGTTGCCATTTCCTCCTCTAGGAGATCTTCCTGACCCAGGGATCGAACCTGCACCTCTGTGTCTCCTGCATTGAAGGCGGATTCTTTACCACTGAGCCATAGAGAAAACATCACTCTTACCCACAGGCCTAAATATCTAATTATTCAAATTTTTTTTTTTTAACCCCTGCTTGTTCCCACCCTACTCCAGAGGAATATGATATTTCACTGTATTAGTGCAACAACCTCCTAATTATAATGTGTCAGTCATTACAATAAATACTTCTCAAACATCCCCTTAACATTACCAAGAAATAGGTTAAGACCCAGATTTTAGGAATAAAGACAAAGGTAAGAATATTCTGGAGATCATTTGGCTGGCAGGTGGCAGAGCCAAGGTCAGAATGCAGCTCTGTTCAACTCTGAGCCTATGGTCCTAAAACCACTCCTGACTTCTGTACCTTTGTTTAAAGTCATGTCTATTTTGCTTGATCATTTGATCTTAAAACCTCAAGGACACAAAAATGCCAATGATGATGCATGTCAGCGTAGTACCCCATCTGATAGAACTACCTCCCATTTAGATAGCAGGACTCTACCAGGACTCCAGCTAGTTAGACAGTTTTCCTGCTTTAAACTCATCTAAGAATCTTTAGTAAGTGCTAAAAAAAACCAGCCAAGTCTGGAGCCTACAACTCATGACTTTGTGGGAAATTAATCTCATTTTTTCATCCTTAAACCCCTACTACTCCTTTATATTCACTCAGGTCTCCAGTTATACAAAACTGCTCAGCTGGCCCTGAATGAGCACGTACTTTCCTCTTCCGTGTCTTTGCTATTCACTCCGTCCTCCTAAATGCCCTCCCACAATCTATCTGTTGGAAGCCTTCGAGCCCTGCTCCATGATCTCTCCCCATGCAGCCCTCCTGGTTTTCCAGCTGTACGTAACCTCCTCTGTATGTAGGCCATCCTCTGTTCTGCTCTCCCTCCAACCAGAAGGGATCATTTTTCATCATTTATGACCCTCAGCACACTGTGATTTATGACTCTTTGCACTGTGTTGAACTGAACTGAGTATTCATTTAATCCAGAAATATTTGTAGAACAAATATACCAACAACACTAAGAAGGGCCATTTGTCAGGATCCTAAAAGCAAAGTTCAATTTGTCTATAAATTCTTCAGTGCTATTTAGAATGTGGCTGAACAGCTTAATACATCTCAATTATCCAAGAATTCACTCTAACATGACTCAAAGTCATAACCGATGCTCAGAGATGGCTATAAATCCTAAGAAACGGTCAAAATTATTCTGTGTACTCCAGTGGTTCTCAACCTAGGGTGATTTTGCATCCTTCTTCCTCCCTCCCTCTAAACATTTGGCAATGTCTAGAGGCATTTTTGTCTGTCACAACTGAAAGGGGGGATGGGGATGAAGGTGGTTACTGGCATCTACTGAGCAGAGGTGAAGGGGTGCTAAGCACCCTACAACGCAAGGACAGACCCTCCCTCCCAGTCCTGCAGCAGATTCATTGGGCCCCAAATGCCAAGAGCATCAAGGATGTGGAACTCTGAAGTATTCATTTTCAGGGAAGGCAGCATAACGCAGTTGGTAATACACTAAACAGAGAAAATGGTTCCATTCAAACTCTGGGTACTTAAAAAGATTAACTATGGCCTTATCTAATATTCACATAAGAATATATATTCCAAAATAAGGCTGCACTTAAGTCTTTATTTATATATTATCTTGGTTATTATACATATATATACACACACACACACAAACAACATATACACATATACATACAGACTACAATAAAAAATAAAGGGATATAGAATCCAGTAACCTGTATTAAATTACAAAGATACTCACCTTCAAGACATCCCAATATGCCACATTATTATTGGTATCTTTGGTTAATATATGTCTCTTATCATTAAGAATGTGACACTGAATAATACTAGCACCCCCTAAAGGGAAAAAATCCACACAATTAGTAAAACAATCCTGTATTTAAATTCACAGTACAGCAATGATGTTAAGTGACATGTAACAAAGTGTAAATCATAGTAGCCCCCAGAAAGGAGACCATATAATTATGTCTAAGGCAATTTAAAGCTAACCAAAGAAAAACTGTCTGACTTTAAGTACAGATTATAGATGAGAAGACTCTTTATTCACGTCAAGGGACTACTAGTGGAAAACTGTTAGAGCAAACACCTTAACAATTTTTTTACCCACTGGGAAAAGACAAAATGATGAGAGGACATCTCTGAACTAGTTCCATCTCTTACTAACGTTTGCTTCCTATCTTACTGCTCTTTTATGCCTCCTGAATGGACATCCTATCCTAATGGTAGCGGCATGGACATCTGACTACAGATAAACACATCATTCAATACTCCAGTCCCAAACTCTGACCCTGAAATCAGAGCGGCCACTTCCAGTTGGAGCATGTAGAATACAGAGGCCAGATCTGAGCAGTTCTGGCTTGTGCCAGAAGACAACACTGTATCTTTTACAGAGTGGCTGTTGGCTTCACCAACACCCATGATTATTAGTCTAATGCTTGGCAAAAAGATGAATTCAAGAAAGCCCAACTTTTAAAGTCACTAAATAGCATTTAAAAAATATTTTTTCTTTTATTAAAAATAAGTCAATATACAATTAGCCTTTTCTTGACATCAGAATTACATTTAAAGGAAAGTCATTTCCTTTATTTTTGTCAATCTCTTAGTGACTATGGTTAATCTCAATAAAAGGTACAATACCTCCCAACATCCTTACTTACCTTTAATAACCTGGTCAGGTTGTGTACAAAGGGGTGTTATAGGATTTGTACAGTCATTGTCATAATCTCCAGAGGCTCTAAAATTATGAATTCCCTTCAATGTCTAAAGGAATAAAATTCATTATTTAATCATTTTATGCTTTATAAGCTTTAGTGGCAAGAAAAACAAAGAGCAAATGAGAAAAACCCAACAATTAACATCAACCAAAAAAATACTTAAGACACAAAGTACAATTATCTACTGTGATTAAAAAAATACAAAACAAAAATTAAGAAGGGAATGTTGTCTTTTTGGAGAGAACACTAGGCACTCTTCTGGGTAAAGCTATGTTGATCTCAAATTGGCACAAAGAAATTTAGACAAGATATATATATTTTTTTACAAGTACAAAGAAAGACAACTTGACCTACATATAAAATAAGAATAAAGGCAAACACTTTCTCTTTTGTTATCCACAAACAGTCTGGTAAGCAAGAAAATGGAAATCTTAATTCTTAACTTAAAAAGTAACTATTTATTATTAAATCTTAATTAAAAGTACTTTTTTTTACTTCACTCTGCTTACCCTTTATTTTGATCCTTGTTCTTTATGCTATGAAGAAAAAGGAAATGAATTTGAAAAACCAATTCTGCTTTCTGTTTAGAAAAACAGAATTCTAATGAGCTTCCCTGCTGTCCTGGTACTTGGACTGCCTCTTTCCAAATACACTTTCATAAGGTCAGAAGTTGTAGTAATCTTTACTGGTTTTGTCAGGGCACAGTGCCTATGCTCAGCACATTAAATGTGTATCTTGGCTCCTGACAAAGAAGTCAGAAGCTTCTGTATTATAGTATTATAGTATTTTAGTAATATAGTATTATATTAGTAATATAATATTTTGTAATATAGTATTTTGACTATGACCTTAATTTTTATGCAATCCTTAGGATCACACCTACATTCACAGGGGCATTCAGATTTTTGCCACTGTCTAAATTTTGGATTTTTGTCCTGCTACTGAAAGTCATGGCATCTGGTCCCATCACTTCATGCCAAATAGATGGAGGAACAACGGAAACAGTGACAGACTTTATTTTCTTGGACTCCAAAATCACTGGAGATGGTGACTGCAGCCATGAAATTAAAAGATGCTTGCTCCTTGGAAGAAAAGCTATGCTATTAAAACCTAGACAGCACATTAAAAAGCAGAGACATTACTTTGCCAACAAAGGTCTGTCTTAGCCAAAGCTATGGTTTTTCCAGTAGTCATTTATGGATGTGAGAGTTGGACCATAAAGAAAGCTGAGTGCCAAAGAACTGATGCTTTTGAACTGTGGTGTTGGAGAAGACTCTTGAGAGTCCCTACAGATCAAACCAGTCCATCATAAAAGAAATCAGTCTCGAACATTCATTGGAAGGACTGTTGCTAAAGCTGAAGCTCCAATACTTCGGCCACCTGATGCGAAGAGCTGACTCCTTAGAAAAGACCCTGAAGCTGGGCAAGATTGAAGGCAGGAGGAGACAGGGATGATGGAGGATGAGATGGTTGGATGGCATCACTGACTCGATGGATATGAGTTTGAGTAAGCTCCGGGAGTTGGTGATGGACAGGGAAGTCTGGTGTGCTGCAGTCCATGGGGTTGCAAAGAGTCAGACACGACTGAGTGACTGAATTGACTGAGTCATGCTCACACTGAGCGTATGGTACTCTGCCAGCATTTGGTACAGTGGCTCACTTACCCATTTATTTACTGTAGACTTTGTTGTTGCAACCCAAATTGCAGGAGGGGGGTCAGCTGATCTGTCAAGTTCCATCTGAAACAAGGCACAAAAATACCACTGTATGGAATGTTGACTCTTCTGAACAGCCAGGACCAGCTAAACAATATTAAATACCAACTCCTTCATTCAACATTGTACAGTGATGATACCACAGGCATGTGTTAAAAGCCAGGGATGCACAGAAGAATGAAAGGGGCTCTCTGATAATGGAATTTAGAGCCCTACATAAATGGAATGGGGTGACGTCTTACTAAAAACAAGGGCTTCAAGTTTCAAGTGTGGTTAATTTAAGGGTTCTAAATGGGTACAGTCAGAAGGATGACTTACCGTCCCTTCCTGCCTTTACCACTCTTCTGTTTTTATGTTCTTAATAACAAGAAAATAAGTTTCTTTTTTCTTTGGAAATGAGTGTAGCAAGAAACAAAATAACGGTTCTAACAAGACAGCAAAAGTAAAAGGTATTCCTGCAATGGACCATGCCTACTCCCCACCCAGGAACAGACTGTACAATGGGAACAGTTTACGGTGTCCTGTATTTTTAAAATACTGCACATGTGAAAATAAATATACACCTATGTACATATTATGCAAATGAAGTGATCTGCCCACTATTCTTCCTGCACCAGGAAACCGCAGGTTTGGAGACATGAGGACAGGGCTGGAACACTGGCAACCAGGAATCCTCTTTAATTCAAAGTGATGCTCCTTATGTTTATGCCTGTGTTAAATACTTCTCGTCTTTTTCTCCACAGCCCAGAGGTCCTGGCAGCCGCAGGCCTTGCAGTGCAGTTTCCCCTCCACACCTGTCTCTCCCCTCAGCGTGCTTCCTGCACACATGCTGTGTCTCTATGATTTTGGCCTCAACTCTCTTGCTTCTCTAAAGGATTATGGCTTCTGTCCATTAGGCTGTGCCATCTGCTTTAAAGAACTGTACTTGGCCAGTATAATGTGAGCTCTTAGACCACAGGCATCCTCTCAAGTGTCTCATTTGACCTGTAGTCTCTGTTTCAGCTCTTCCCCCTATACTGTGGTCTGAGTGTCAGATGTCACTTAAGTTTTGTAGATGCTTTTCTTGTTTTCAGATGATCTCTGAGAAGGGGTTGGCAGGGGTGGAGAGTGCTGTCTTTATGCCTCCATTTTAAATCTGGAAATCTCCTCACCATTGTTTTAATGTGCAATTCTGTGAGTATCAATGAGACTGAACATCTTGTCAACGATGACTGGCCATTTTTCTAGGCTAGGCTTCACTTTTAGCAGGTGTCAATACGGATGGCTTCTCAAGTACCCACCTCCCAGGACTATTCTGAGGCAGTGATGGTTTGCAATTTGAACCTGCCTCGCCCCGTTCTTCAGGAGCACTCGTCCACATCCCCCACGTGACACAGTGGACACATTTCTGCTTTGCTGTCCACTCACAGATACCTGAACTCCTCTTATTCCTCCTCTGAGGACAGGTTAGGAAAGCCAGCAGAGCTTAGGAGCACTGTGGGTCAGTTCACAGGATTCGCCAGTGTGACACTCATCCACCCCTGATGTTCCCAGGAAGTCACCATTTCCTCTACGGGCGGCTAAGAAGTATCTTTTTTTACAACCTAACAGGTGACTCAGGTTTTAATATTGATTTTGATGTATTTGGCTAGTGCATGTAACAATCTAAATCATAAAACTAAAACATATGACATACCTTGAGAACTGGCGCTTTTTCTTCACAAATTAGCACCCGAATATCAGGGTTTCTTAGGTCTGTGCAATAAATCTTCCTGTCCCTTCCTCCAGAATACACGTGTGTGAAGGCGTCATTGACCTGCAGAGCCCACACACCTTCATCATGCACTCGATATGTTGCTATACATCTCTGCTGGCCAAGGGACCAAAGGCGGATTGTCCCATCTGAACTGCCAGAAAGGCACTGGGAATAGAGAAAGCTAAGGTTAGAAACCTGCCCCAAAAGATCCTGCTATCTTGTGCTCTGCTCTTGGCTTCTCTCCAGACTCTATACTGTCAAAACGTATCTCTAATAACCTGCATTCCTGCCTCTGATAAAAGATTTTTGATAAGCATGCATCACAGGCTGGGATGACCAAAGGCAACAATACAGGCTCAAGTAGGGAACCCTCTGAGGAAAACTTCCTTGGTACCTGGCCACCTGCAACATCACCATCTTGTGTCCCATTCCACACCCAATGAGGCAGAAACTCTGGTGGGGGCCAGCAATCTGTGTTCTGACAGGCTCTCCAGGTCATTCTGTCTGGTACACCAAGTTTGACAAGCACTGCACTAGCCCAGAGCCCTGGGTCACACCTCTGTTTTGTCCTCTCCCTTACTGCTCTGGATTCATGATGACTTGCCAGGTCTCCTGGATTTTACTGACAAGAGTCAAATGCAAAATCCAGCTTGCCACTCTGTGTGAGTGTGGCTACTTTACATATGAGCCTTGAGTTTAACATCCATTAATACAAAATGTAAACCCTCACCATTCAGAGTTAACATTGGCAATTCTGACATTTCTGAAGGCTTAACTACATGCAAGTTGCTGGTGCTCTTATCAGAGCTGAGCACACTGAGTGTGACAGAAACAGGGAGAACCAGCCACCCCACATTTGCATTCAGCATGCCTGGTATTCTGTACCAGTTACTGTGGTGACCTGAGGAAAAAATAGCCCTGAGGAGAAAGCAACTGCTGGTGCTGGTATATGAAATCAAGCAGGCAAAGAACTTCAAAGAAGAGAAGATAGTTCTGGGCTGGGAGACCTGGATAGTGTCTGAACAGATGAGGCCTTCAGGAATACTAAGGATTAACTGGCCTGTTCTGTGATTTGAAAGGCTTTCAGAACTCTGGACATGTTTAATTAAACAAACATCGTACTGACAGACTCCCCCATAAGCTGTCAGGAGCATCAGTGCTTTAATCATTGATTATAACTAGTTCGCAAGAGAACCAAGAGACTAACCAGTAAAGACACTGCAGCAGGAAGGTTGTAAGGAGACCTTCATCATGTGTGTAGGAGCACTGTGGTAGTGCAATGGGGGGCAGGCAGGGAGTCCCCCATTCCAGGATGAGATGCTTCGCCTAGGTGGCAAAGCTGTTAGTAAAGCTTTGATCGCTCAGCTCCTAGACCATGTATCTACAGGGAATAAGGAACTGACAACTTTAGGATAAGGAAGGCAAAGATGGGTTGGAAGTCCTCACAGGCTGGGTAACTTACAACAGTAAAGAGGCAAACCCCAAACCCAGAATGCACAGCTGAAAGCAGTTGAGGAAATACAGAGTATATTAGAGTTCTACACCAACCTGGATATAGAATACAAAATAATCTTTGATAATAATCAGTATTCTAAGACTGTTAAAAAGCAGGCCCCCAAATAGACAGCAATCACTTTTAAAGCACCAAGTTGGCAAATGAGTTTGTAGTATTCAGTAGTATGGTTAGATGTGCCCATTTTATAGGAATTCTAGTGCCTGATGCCCTTTAGGACCTGAGGTTTCATCCAAACACTTCCCACTGACCCCAACCTTCCACTGGATAAACATGAAGACCCCTTCATTACGAGGTGGTTTTTGGGACTAGGACAGAATGCCCCAAATGGTTCTGCTAAGTCAGACTCGGGGGATCAGATCCTATAGCCTGATCGGATGCTCTGTGCTTCTGCCAACAGAGACGAGAAGTACCAGTGTACTGTGGCAAGACTGCTGTTGATCAACACACGGTGTTTCTGGGATGGTCACTTATACACAGTTGTAACTGCCAAGAGAGAGCAGCCTAGGGGGCAAGTCAGGAGCAAGGAGTGGCCTAATGCTCAAAGAGCCCCTGGGCCTATAGGTTAGGTTCAGCAAGATTTGTACGAGCAAGGAAAATCCTGTGAGTGACGCACAAGGACGTGACTGACTCAGAACAAGATGGCAGCTTGCCCCAGTCTCCTCAAGCAACTGACTGAGCAAGTACAAGGAATCAAAAGTCAGCTGGCTCGGCCCAGGAATGCTGGCACCAGTCAAAACAACTGCAGTGAAGAGAGACCTCAAATAGTAAGATTTGCTAAATATCCGACGACAACAAAGGAAGTGAGGCAATAGGCTGACACTGATAGGACCCATTGGCCTACTACACGTATCTCATCACAAGTTTCCGACTTAAAACACCACAGGGACCCTACATGAGAAGCTGCAGGGCAACTACAGCATTTAATACATACTCTGGCCCAGTAACTAATAACTGTCTCTTCCATGTTGCAAGAGTTCAAGAATCAGTAAGTAAACGTTTCCCTTCTCTCTTTTCGCCAGATACGTGGCTACTCTAGGTGTTTTCTTGATAAATTCCCTAATGTAAAGATGCCATGTTGTTGGTGGCTAAATTTACATTTAGTTTCTCATTGCCAGTAAGGAAAATGGATAAAGGGAGAACTAAAGGAGAAAAATTACCAGCTTAATTCTGCACGCTAAGGCAGACAGGCAGCTTATTTAAAGTAGTACCATATCACTGTCTGTGCTTTCAGTAAGGGAAGCTGACTTGAGGTGAGGTGCATTTATAACCATATATAAGAAAGCCTTTCTCAGATATCAATGCAAAGAAATAGAGGAAAACAATAGAATGGAAAAGACCAGAAATCTCTTCAAGAAAATTAGTTACCAAATGAACATTTCATGCAAAGATGGGCACAATAAAGGACAGAAATGGGATGGACCTAACAGAAGCAGAAGATATTAAGAAGAGGTGGCAAGAATACACAGAACTATACAAAAAAGATCTGCATAACCCAGATAATCACAATGGTGTGATCACTCACCTAGAACCAGACCTCCTGGAATACGAAGTCAAGTGGGTCTTAGGAAGCATCACTATGAACAAAGCTAGTGGAGGTGATGGAATTCCAGTTGAGCTATTTCAAATCCTAAAAGATGATGCTATATATGTCAGCAAATTTGGAAAACTCAGCAGTGGCGACAGGACTGGAAAAGGTCAGTTTTCATTCCAATCCCAAAGAATGCTCAAACTGATGCACAATTGCACTCATCTCACATGCCAGTAAAGTAATGCTCACAATTCTCCAAGCCAGGCTTCAATAGTATGTGAACTGTGAACAGATGTTCAAGGTGAATATAGAAAAGGTAGAGGAACCAGAGGTCAAATTGTCAACATCCGCTGGATCATCGAAAAAGCAAGAGAGTGCCAGGAAAACATCTACTTCTGCTTTACTGACTTATGCCAAAGCCCTTGACTATGTGGATCACAACGAACTGTGGAAAATTCTTAAAAAGGTGGGAATACCAGACCACCTGACCTGCCTCCTAAGAAATCTGTATGAAGGTCAGGAAGCAACAGTTAGAAATGGACATGGAACAATAGACTGGTTCCAAATAGGGAAGGAGTATGTCAAGGCTATATATTGTCACCTTGCTTATTTAACTTATATGTAGAGTACATCAGGCAAAATGCTGGCTGGATGAAGCACAAGCTGGAATCAAGATTTCTGGAAGAAATATCAATAACCTCAGATACAAAGATGACACCACCCTTATGGCAGAAAGCGAAGAAGAGCTAAAGAGACTCTTGATGAAAGTGAAAGAGGAGAGTGAAAAAGTTGGCTTAAAATTCAACATTCAGAAAACTAAGACCATGGCCTCTGGTCCCATCACTTCATGGCAAATAGATGGGGAAACAATGGAAACAGTGACAGATTTTATTTTCTTGGGCTCCAAAATCACTGGAGATGGTGACTGCAGCCATGAAATTAAAAGACGCTTGCTCCTTGGAAGAAAAGCTATGACCAACCTAGACAGCATATTAAAAAGCCAAGACATTACTTTACCAACAAAGGTCTGTCTAGTCAAAGCTATGGTTTTTCCAATAGTCATGTATGGATGTGAGAGTTGGACTATAAAGAAAGCTGAGCACTGAAGAATTGATGCTTTTGAACTGTGGTGTTGGAGGAGATTTGAGAGTCCCTTCAACTGCAAGGAGATGCAACCTGTCCATCTTAAAGGAGATCGGTCCTGAGTATTCATTGGAAGGACTGATGCTGAAGCTGAAACTCCAGTACTTGGGCCACCTGATGTGAAGAACTGACTCATTTTGAAAAGAGCCTGATGCTGGGAAAGACTGAAGGTGGGAGAAGGGGACAACAGAGGATGAGATGGTTGGATGGCACCACCGACGTGATAGACATGAGTTTGAGTAAACCCCGGGAATTGGTGATGGACAGGGAGGCCTGGTGTGCTGCAGTCCATGGATTTGCGAAGAGTCGGACACAACTGAGTGACTGAACTGAACTGATGCTACTTATATCATCTTAAGTAAAAGCACATTCATAATTATCTACAGAGGAAACAAGGCATGGAGTGAAGCAGAAAGGAGGAGATTTCAGAAAGTCTACCAGGCCCACAGCCCTCTTCTGAAAAACCATCTAGTCTACTGTCTCTAGCTAAGGGCAGTCCCATGGAGTTCATATGATCCAGTTTGATCCTGGACAAAGCTAACGGAAGAAGGCTTGGACAACCATATCAAGTGCAACCTAGCAGCTACTGCAAAAAAGTGAGGAGCTGACTGCATTGGGCTTTTCAGACTCACGTGAAAATGCTACTGCAAAGAAACTCAAGAGTCTGAGAAAATGCCATGGTTTGCAGATAAGAATGCACCTTGTTTCTACTCTCCTCACCAACTATACGAACTAAATATTAAGACTCCCACTTTGCAGATGAGAAAACTAAGGACAGGTAATGAAGGGTTCTCTGCTCAAGGCTACACAACACATGATATCAAGTACCACGTCTCCAAAGACCTCTACGGGCATCTTCCAGCCTCTCTACCTGGTTCCGAAAAGTGATTTCCCTCCCTTGGCCAGTTTTTCAACTTTCCTTTCACCTCTGGAAACAAAGGCTTCTCTAATTCATGGATGAGGCAACCTCCCTGATGTTATTTCTTGGGAGTAATGGACCCATGGTGTTTCTCATCCAGTCACATTCGTACTCTCCCTTTTCCAGCCCCATCACAATCAATTCCAATGATCCCTGCCTATGAAAAAAACGGCGGCGGTACACGGGAGAGGTGTGTCGTAACATAAAATGGTGCTCAGTTTTTGTTTTTTACTGTCTATATTGATGAAAGATCATTTTTCTACTGCTATAGAACAGATAGAATTGTGATTTATAATTCACAAATTATGTGGCTGAATATTAATACCTGTTCAAACATTACCAAAATGTTTTTCTTTGAAATGCTGACTTTAAGTTCTATGTTAGATAACAAAACTACAGTCCATATCTACATAGCCAACTGACAAGATCTGCCTAAGAAACCAGACCCACTGTGAGGATATTTTCCACTGCCAGAAAGCACTCAATACCAAAGATTCCTTCTGCTTCAAAAAAGGAAGCATTTTAAATTATTTTAGCCTATATGTATGTGTGTATTTATGGATGGATGCTCAGTTCTGTCTGATTTTTTGAGACCTCATGGACGGCAGCCCACTAGGTTCCTCTATCCATGGGATTTTCCGGGCAAGAAATACTGGAGTGGGTTGCCATTTCCTCCTCCAGGAGATCTTTTCGACTCAAGGATCAAACCCACGCCTCCTGTAGTTCCTGCATTGGTAAGCAATCCTTTACCATTGAGCCACCTGGGAAGCCCTTATTTTAGTCTATACATAACTGCATATACTCACCTGCATTAGAATTATTCTTAGGATATCCTTTGTTTGGCCTTTCTTTAAAAGTTATGCAAACAAGATAATTTCAAAATGTGGATTATTATATGTGCAACTGAGTATTTTAAGGATTTAAAAATCAGACCACAGTTTACAATGCTTGTAGCTTTTGGTTTAAACCAACTATGCAACAATATAGAAAGTGGGGGAGCTTCTACTGTATGAAATTCTGACAAGGTCAGTAGGTAAATGCTCACGAGAACTGCATACCTGTGTGCCATCTCTGTTCAGCAGCAACGCTTTAACATTATCCGTGTGCCCTTTTAGCTTCATTAGTTTTGCACATGTTCTTGGATCCCATACTCTTAAAACCTGTGAATCATACAACGAATCATACAAACGATCAAATTCAAATAGTAGATGGCTTCTATAAATCAAGTGGTAACCATCAAGTTCTGTGATGGTAGTACTACTTCAGCCAAGAGACAGTGTTCCAGTGTCCAAGGCTCCCAACTTTTTTAAGAGGGAGGAAGCCTCTTTAATGTAAAAAAAAATGCACAGGCCTCCTGACTCCACCCTCCACCCCTGGCACCACACACATGACAGTAATTATATAGTTATACCCTTATTTGTTCAAATAAAGCCTTTATTTTTAGTATCCACCAGGAAAAACCACTGTCTATGTATTTTGTAATTACAAAGATCAAATTATTTTGGTTTCTTTGTTTTCTAGTGTTAAAATATACCCCTTGAGTTTCCCCTTACCTTCTCAGTGGACCCTGATACAATGATTGTTCCCAGTTGATTCATTGCCAGGCTATAAATGGAATCTTTGTTCCCACTTAAAGAAGAAGCTATTAAGGATAAATAGAGCTAAAGGTTAAAATCATCAGCTGTTTAGTAGCTAGTCAGCACAAGTTTAATTATTTGATTTAGAAATCTTATCTTTATGGGGACTCTTAAGGAAAAGAAATTTACCTATTATGGAGATAATTCTAAATAATACTATTAAAATTTACATCCCTTCTGGATTTGAGCATACACAAATGCTCAACAAATATTTACTAAATTGAACTGAACTGCCACTTAAAAAGCTATCCACATAAGTAATAGATTTTCAAAGATACACATGTGCCAATAAAAATGAAAACTACAGCTAAACTCACTTTTTACAAGAAAACACAAATCAAAACAAAATACTATTTTCACTGACAAAAATCAGTAAGAAACAAAGCAACATACTTGGTTCTCAAAAAAAACAGTTGAAATGGCCTTCTCATACATTACCCGTGGAAGGATAATTTGGTACAACTCTTCTGGAAGGAAACTAGGCACTGTGTGGCAAGAATTGCATTCATGCTCTCTCTTTCAGAAGTCAGTACCACTGAAGCACATACATAAAACTGTCCATACAGTATGATTCCAACTTTACAACAAGGAATAAGTATAAACAAACATACTGATTGTGAGTAAAGGAATAAATACATATAAAGTATTTAGAAAAGTTAACTGCTTCTATTGAATGCTCAGTAAATGTTAGCTATTATCATTATTTCCATAATGATAAAAAGCATGTTTGATATCCTCTCTAAACAGTTCTAAGTAGAATATACTTGTTGCTGAATCTATACCACTAAGCCTCATCTCTGACCTTGGGCCGATCCTCCTTTTTTGGCTTCATTCCCTCTTGTTAGTGCCTCTTTCAGGCAGGCCTTACATTAGAGAGAGTTAAATGATGCATTATGACAGCCCCAGTAGGGACCAGCTGCTGAATCCCTGAAACTGTGTACATTAATCACAGAGAACAAGGGAAGAATAGTGTTTAAACCTTCACATATTTCCTGAGAAAAAGGGCAAAATAATATTTAAGAAATTATAAACACCAGTCTCCCAACCTGCTCTTCTTGACACATACTAGATTTCATTAGAATTGTTAGCTATGTCAACATGAGTATTACACAGTCATGACAAATTGGATCTGTCATGCAGGGATCCAGACAGTTCAGGCCCACATCATGAACACAGATCTTCTAAGCCAGGCTTAGCTAAAAATATGCTAAGAGTCCCTACTGACACCAGGCCAAACTTCAAGTCTAACCTGTCGGGGTCTGACTAGGTAACTGAGATCTTAGTTGATAAGGCATCCATGCTATTAACTCGCTGTGAAGGTTTCTGAATTGTCTCTAGAAGCTAGGGTCAGCTTTCCTGCACTCTTCTGGAATTGGCTGGATTCTTAAGGCTGCTCTGAAAGGGTCCTACAGTATTGGCACTAAAAGCCCTCTTTCTTTCCTTTGGGTATTTTCCTATGTGGTTATTAACTTGAAGGCTGTTAGTATCCAGTAACACTTTTCCTGGGGTAGGAAAATGGCAACCCACTCCAGTATTCTTGCCTAGAAAATCTCATGGACAGAGGAGCCTTCTGCTACTGCTGCTAAGTTGCTTCAGTCGTGTCCGACTCTGTGCGACCCCATAGATGGCAGCCCACCAGGCTCCTCCATCCCTTGGATTCTCCAAGGGTCGCAGAGAGGAGTCGGACACAATTAAGAGACTAAGTACAACACTTCTAAAAGTCAAGAGTTGCCTACTTTTGGCCAGGTAATCACTACTTTGATCAGTAATAATCTGCCTAGAGTGTGGCCCTGGGTCAGGTAAAGCTGTAGGATATATTAATACAAAGTAATAAGACAGACACTTTTGCGCTCTGGAAGCTTATATGTTAGCTAGGGAGCTAATAGGTACAAAAATGGCCAGGTTACACCTGCAGAAGTTACCATTTTTAGACCACAGTGAGGAACTAGCTTCTAATCACACTCTTGGGGACTAGAACGCTACAGGCAGAACCACTGTCTTGATGCAAACTTATCGGATTTGTTTTATAAACCATTCTTTATTTATGTCAACTTGGATCGCTTTCAAAGAAAAATTTTCAAACACCTTACTTGTGACGGTGTTATTTGAGGCAGTCAGCGCTGTTAGAGTATTCACATCCCAAAGGAATATTTGTCGGTCCAATCCAGCTGATGCTACGAGTTCCTTATCCTTGGCATACGCTAAGGCCTTTACATAATCCTGTAACAAAACATATATATTATGATCTACTCTGTAGACTAATAAGCAAATGAGTCATATAAAGTACTGAGATCCTAGTACTGCACTAAAGACACCGAAAACTGCGTTAGTTGTCTTACCTTATGCGTCCTTAATGTTGACATGCAAAATCCCTTATGTGCGTTCCATACTTTTACTGTTGTATCAGAAGAAGCAGATATTACTAGAAGAGGCAAAGAATGAACAAACCCCTTAGTAGTGTGTCTTAACACCATTTTAAAGAATTAACTTAAAAAAATTAACAGTCTCAAACTTTCATATATACAAAATGTTCATACATAAATATTTGAATATTTATGTATGTTGAATATTTATAATATTCCTAAAGGGGCGACGGGCGGGAGGAGCTACCCCACGCCCCTAAGCCCGAGGCCAAGGGCAGCGGCGGGGAGGAGCGACCGCACGACCGAGGCCAGGGGCAGTGGCCGGGAGGACCAACCCCACATCCAAGGAGCCGTGGCTGCGCGGGCGCAGGAGGGCCTAGAGGAGCTATCCCACATTGAAGGTCAGGAAGGGCGGCAGTGAGGAGATACCCCTCGACCAAGGTAAGGAGCAATAGCTGCGCTTTGCTGGAGCAGCCGTGAAGAGATACCCCACGCCCAAGGCAAGAGAAACCCAATTAAGACGGTAGGTGTTGCAAGAGGGCATCAGAGGGCAAACACACTGAAACCATACTCACAGAAAACTAGTCAATCTAATCACACTAGGACCACAGCCTTGTCTAACTCAATGAAACTAAGCCATGCCTGTGGGGCAACCCAAGACAGGCAGGTCATGGTGGAGAGATTTGACAGAATGTGGTCCACTGGATAAGGGAATGGCAAACCACTTCAGTATTCTTGCCTTGAGAACCCCATGAACAGTATGAAAAGGCAAAATGATAGGATACTGAAAGAGAAACTCCCCAGGTCAGTTGTGCCCAATATGCTACTGGAAATCAATGGAGAAATAACTCCAGAAAGAATGAAGGGATGGAGCCAAAGCAAAAACAATACCCAGCTGTGGATGTGACTGGTGATAGAAGCAAGGTCCGATGCTGTAAAGAGCAATGTTGCATAGGAACCTGGAATGTCAGGTCCATGAATCAAGGCAAATTGGAAGTGGTCAAACAAGAAATGGCAAGAGTGAATGTCGACATTCTAGGAATCAGCAAACTGAAATGGACTGGAATGGGTGAATTTAACTCAGATGATCATTATATCTACTACTGCGGGCAGGAATCCCTCAGAAGAAATGGAGTGGCCATCAGGGTCAACAAAAGACTCCGAAATGCAGTACTTGGATGCAATCTCAAAAACGACAGAATGATCTCTGTTCGTTTCCAAGGCAAACCATTCAATATCACAGTAATCCAAGTCTATGCCCCAACCAGTAACGCTGAAGAAGCTGAAGTTGAACGGTTCTATGAAGACCTACAAGACCTTTTAGAAATAACACCCAAAAAAGATGTCCTTTTCATTATAGGGGACTGGAAT
>NW_011494615.1:2731955-2739732 GCF_000754665.1 Bison bison bison
GGAAAAGACTCTGATGCTGGGAGGGATTGGGGGCAGGAGGAGAAGGGGATGGCAGAGGATGAGATGGCTGGATGGCATCACTGACTTGATGGACGTGAGTCTGAGTGAACTCTGGGAGTTGGTGATGGACAGGGAGGCCTGGTGTGCTGCGATTCATGGGGTCGCAAAGAGTCAGACACGACTGAGTGACTGAACTGAACTGAACTGAATGTTAATTCAAACATCTTAACATTCACATACTCACACATACACATATGTATCTTAAAGTTCTTTCTAGAACTTTTTATATCTTGTCTCAAATATTTTTTTAAATAAGCAAGACAAACTTTGCAATGTTCCAGCTGAAGGTGCAACTAATTTGACTACAAAAAATTTCTCTAAGACAAACTGCAAAACCAAGAAATGGATCTTACCATAAAGAGAAAAGATACTAATCAGGTTAAAAGAAAAATACATATCACATGAGTCTATTTATATACAGTGACAATGCAGGCAAACTAATCAACAGTGCTTAGAAGACACGAGAGCAATTATCCTGGGACAAGGGACAGTGCCTGGAAGGGTGGCCTAAGAGGAATCTGGGTAATCTGTTTTTTGATATGGGTGTTCACTTTGCAAAATTTTATTGAGCTGCACTCTCAGGATATGCGTACTTTTCTGTATGTATGTTACACTTCAAGAAAAAGGCTTACATAAACAACAGTCCACAGAAATACTTACATGTTTTCCCATTACAACAGAGTACAATGTCATTCACCCAATCAGTATGGTGTTCCATAGATGCTATATATGGATCTTGCTGAAATTACAAGATAAATCATAAAAATGTCTTTTAGTATATTAGAGGATAAAATATGTCATAAATACATCACAAAAATATGATTATGTTTAGATTCTTCAATTAATGTGACACACTTCTCTAAGGTCTTCAAATTTACAACTCAGAGTAGAATTTCACCAAATGATTGATGCTTCCATATGGCAGATATAAACAGAAGTTTTCTTTCAGAACAGTTTTATTACTGACAAAAGCCTCGGTTTCCAGGACAAATGCCCTGAAGTTAGTGAAGGCAACGAGACCTGGGCTGGGCACTGCATTCAGTGCAGTGAGAAGGGCTTCACTAGAAAGGGTGAGACATGAACAGATCTGGGGGGATCTGACTCAGCCGTGGTGAAGGTTCAGAGCAGACAGCGGGGACAGAAAAGAAGCTGCTGAGAGTGCTGAGAAGCCTAGCCGGATGGCAGATGAAGATGCCCACTTCTCCTCTTAGCTTCCTACTGCTGTTTTTACCTGTGAACTGAACATTTCCTCACAGTATCTACAGTCCTTCAGAGAAGAAATGGAAGCCAATGGCTAAAGGATCACCATTTCAATGCAGTAACTCAAGATTTTTCTACTGCTCTCCCTTGGCTCAATTACCAGGAGAGGCCTTTTAAAGAAGAGCATCTAGTTACACCCTACATCTAAGACAGGCAAGTTCAAGATGCTTCATGGGCAAAGAGAATAGCTCTACAAGTCTATTTGAGAATTGATGCTATTCAATCTTGTCATAAAATGAGAACCAGAAAGAGATGTTTAAGGGCTGAAGAGGCAGCTTTCTAACTCTTCCCGGTTAGTTCTTGTGTTTTCCTTAATGTGTTTGTAATCCTGTAAATCTCTATGAAGGTGACATTCCAATTCAAAAATGGGTTAGGAAAAGCACTTCAGAGCCACAACTTCCTTATTTTCTATGTTTTTAATATGGGACCTCCACTGTTTACACTGGTCAAAGAATTTAAAACTCACTGGGCCAAAGAAACTATCCAAACTGTGCAAAATAGTTGTTCTTTTTCAGATGGAACATCAGACTTGCAGAGCTTGCCAAAACACAGCCTTTTAAAATGACAAAGTCTAACCTCAGGGTTTCAAGGCTAGATTGGGCTCTGACTCTCTGTCATGAACCAGTTATTCAACCATGGTTTCTCTTAGCCTGTTTTCCCATCATAAGGGGAAAGTGGATCTACCTTGAAGGATCATCGTGAGAAATAATCTGGGAAACTGCTCTGGTACAAAGCTAGGAGTTTAAGAAATGCTCCTCCTTCTTCCTGGAATCTTCCTTTCTATGTTATTCATAATATAGGCATTCACACAAAATACAAAAAGAGCGCCTTTCCATCTGACTGGGGACTTATCTTTACATATCATTAAGTCCTGTTTTCTGTTTTCATATTTTTACATTAACTTTATACTATATAATAAGACCCTATGGGTCTTTGTGGGTACAGTAACCACTTTTTTTTTTGGCTGTACTGTCAGCATGAAAGATCTTAGTTGCCTCAACTGGGGATTGACCGTAACCCTAACCCTAACACCTCACACACACATTTTAACCACTGGATGGCCAGGGAAATCCCCACCCTAATCACTTTTAAATGAAGAAAATAAATATTTGTTCAAGGTTAATTATAAATGTAAATGCATAGTCAATCTTTTTTTAGTAGCACTGAAAAGGGATGCCAAAAAAGCTTTTGGGGAACATATTTAAAACAGAAAAATAAATTGCTGAAAAGAATTCCCCTACCAGAAAAATCTCTAAGCTCCTTTGCAGCAAAGAGCTGTTATCACAAACCTAGTTTACGGACTCCTTGCCTTAGCTAAAACACTTGCAAAACTCCCCTGGGGTGTTTTTCTCAGAGGCTTACTAAATTCTGGTTGCAATGTCTTTATTTATAGAGTGTACCAAATAACTGAGTGCTCAAAGAGATTAAATCTGAAACTGTGAAAGGCACCATATTAGACAGACCAAAATTTACTGAGCATAGATTTAAAATATAAACTCAATCCCTGCCTTACCTTGTGCTGATTGACACTCCATATTCTTATGATGGAGTCTCGACCGGCCGTGAAAAGTCTGTTAAGTGCTGGATCCAACTGCAGGGCGTTGACCCCATTCCGGTTGTACTTCTCCACTTCATCTCGAATAACATAGGAAACCTGACAAATACATCAAGATTGGCTGTTTATGAAGTTATAAAATATGTGATAATAAAATGTAGCTTCTAGTGGCCAATCTGAAATTCAAATTTCTAATATAAAACTTATTTCCCAATTCGATAACATTTTTATTTTACTCTATAGAGACTGAGGGCTCCCCCAGATGCTCAGCTATAAAGAATCCTCCTGCAATGCTACAGACTCGACTTCAATCCCTAGGTTGGGAAGATCCCCTGGAAAAGGATATGGCAACCCACTCCAGAATTCTTGCTTGGGAAATCCCACGGACAGAGGAGCATAGAGGGCTACAGCCCATGGGGTCTCCAAGAGTCGGACATGACTTGGCAACTAACAACAACATAGAGACTGAAGGGCTGAGCAGAGAGGAGTGACATTAGCTTAGACCAAGATAAGCAAGTCTGAGGCTAATAATGCCTTCTAACTTGACTCCTTTCCTACCCTTGTTTGTCTTTAATCCATTTTCCACAAAGCAGCTGGATGAATCTTTTTTATATATAATTAAATGTGCTTATTTTAATTGAAGGATAATTGCTTTACAGTATGGTGTTGGTTTCTGCCAAAGACCAACATGAATCAGCCACAGGCATACCTATATCCCCTCGCTCAAGAACCTCCCTCCCCATCCCACCCTCTAGGTTGAGTTTGAGCCCCAGTTTGAGTTCCCTGAGTCATACAGCAAATTCCCAATGGCTATCTATTTTACATATGGTAACTGGTTGACTCTTTAAAACATGTAAACAGAAATGTCTTTTTAAAAAATGTAAACAGTTTTCCATTCAGAAACCTCTCTGGGCGCTTACTCCACTAGACTCAGGATTGGGTCTGAACTCCTCGAGCACCTCTCCAGCCCTAGCCCTTGCTCACCGCTCCCACGCCCCACACACACTGTTCCTCCAGACAGCGCACGTACTGATCCCCTTTGTCTACAAGCTCTTCCTCCCACTGTCTGGCTGACTACCATTGCAGTCTTAAGATTTCTGTGGAAATGATGCTTCCTCAAAAAGGCCTTCTCTGACCTGCTAAGCAAAATAAGATTTTGCTCTCCATTAACATACTAAACTTCTTCCTTCACACCACTTTCCCCTACTTTATTATTGTTGGTAACAATAACACTCTGCTCCACGAGAAAACCCAAGAGAACCAACCAAAAGCCATTACAATTAAGAAAAACTCAACAAACTGGGTGACAGCCAAAAGCAAAAATTTTGTATTTTAATGAAATAACCAGTAAGGATATAAATGGGGCAGGGAACTTCATTTACAACAGCAACAAAAATAAATACCTAGAAATTCATCTTGCAAAGAAGATACATGCTATGCTGTGCTTAGTCGTGTCCGACTCTTTGCGACCCCAAGGATTGTAGCCTGCCAGACTCCTCTGTCCATGGAATTCTCCAGGCCAGAATACTGGAGTGGGTTGCCTTGCCCTCCTCCAGGAGATCTTTCCAATCCAGGCATCAAACCCAGGTCTCCTGCATTGCAGGCGGATTCTTTACTGTCTGAGCCACCAGGGAGGCCCAATCCACAGGATAAGGTACATAAAAGAAACACCTGAATAAAGGAGACATGCTGTATTGTAGCACCAGGTGATTCAAAATAAACAGTTTTGTCCTAACCTTGTGACTTTAACCGGATTGTTGTCAGAGTTCACTGGATTTTTTTCCTAGAAGTTGACAAAAATATTAATATATAGCATAATGTCTTGAGGGGCTAACCCTGTCACTTTTTAAAATGGAAATATACTCTTTAAAGATCTTAAAAGGTATTACAAAGCTACCAGAATTACAAAGGAAGACCACAATACAATATTAAAGGATCAATGGAATAAAACAAAATTCAGAAACATATTTTCCCAATATACATTTTTAATTTTGATATAAACAGATTTTGAATCAATGAGGGCAGGATAAATTATTTAGTAAATTATCTAGGAACATCTATTGGGAAAAATAATATTCTTTTTCTAAATCTTAAACCAAAATGAATTTTCGTAAGGACTAAAGATTGAAATTTAATAATCTAATCATGAAAATACTTTAGAAAGATGGCATTCTTTGCAAAAGAAAAGAGGAACACTGATCCAAACCAAACTACAAGCCAAAACTTTCTGTACATACAAATGTTCACAGCAGCATTAAATCCAACAGCTAACAAATGGTAATAACCCAAATGCTCATCAACTGACCAAGGATAAACAGAATGTGGTATGTCCACACAATGCAATATTACTTAACCATAAACAAGGAGTGAAGTGCTGAAATACGCTATGGCACAGATGAATCTTAAAACATTATGCTAAGGCCACAAATTTTATGGATTTATTTACATGAAGTGTCCAGAATAGGTTCCACAAACCCAGAGAGACAGAAAGTAGATTAATGGTTCCAGGGGCTTGGATGAGAGGAGGATGGGGAATGACTACTACTGGGTACAGGATTTCTTTCCGGATGAAAGTGTTCTGGAATTAAGTGATCAGTTTACTTTGTGAATGTATTAAGAATCAGTGAGTTGTATACTTTAGAAGGTAAATTTATGTGAATTTTATCTTACTAAAGCTGTTATTTAAAACAAAACAAAGTTCTGAGTGTCAAAAAGTAACAGGAGCAAAGTTACAAGGCAAACACTTAACTGGGGGAAAAATGAATACAAAAGACAAAAGCTTACTCTTGACAACATACAAAGATTCCTTAGATAACAATAAGAAAAAGTCAAACTCTCCATGAGAAAGAGTAAGGAAGGTCACAAAGAGGAAATTTTTTAAAAAGCAAAGAATATAGCCAACAAACAAAAATAATGAAAGCTGTGAAATGGGTCAGGGTTGTATACACAAAGACAATGAAGATGTCTTAACCCAGCCTTTTGGGTGCAAGTAACTGTAACTGAAATCTACCCAAACCAGCTTAAGTTTTTTTTTTTTTTTTTAAAGGAGAATTCAAGATGAATTTAACAACAACATCTAACAGAGCCCAAGGGCAGGAAATACAGTCATGACTCATGAGACATTTTAAAAATAAAACCATGGCACTTCTCTACTGAAGCTTTTCACTGCATTTAAAGTCAAGTTCAAATTCCTCACATGCTTTGGTTCTACCCTGCATCTTCACACTCACCTCAAACTAAGTCCCCCTATGCTCCTGCACAACAATCACACCAAATTCCTTTCTGTTCCTCAAACACATCAAGCTCTTTCTCATCCTAGGGCCTTCAAATTTACTTTTCCATGTGCCAAGATTTCTCATGTCCAAAACAATACTGTTCTCCTAGCTTTTACCTTGTCTGGCTTACGCACCACTTGCCAGGTCTTAGCAGAAAAGCTGTTTTTGTTAAGTCACTCAGTCATATCCAACCCTATGCGACCCCATGGACTATAGCCTTCCAGGCTCCTCTGTCCATGGGATTTCCCAGGCAAGAATACTGGAGTGGGTTGCCATTTCCTTCTCCAGGGGATCTTCCCAACCCAGGGATTGAACCCGGTTCTCCTGCATTGCAGGTGGATTCTTTTATCACTGAGTCACCAGGGAAGCCCTCCCAGAAAAGTAATCTCTAAGAGGCTTTCCTTGATTTCCTCCCCATCACTTCCTCTACTTACTTTGCAGTCCTTACCATGCCGCGCATTTGTATTTTTTGCCATATCTTCTCCATTAGAAAAAAAGCTACAAGAGGGCAAGGAACTTGTCTACCTTGTTTTTCCCATCACTGTATCCTTATTATAGTATTTGGCATATAAAAGGCATTTCACAAATGTTTGCTGCATGAATTAGATCCTGAAAAACCATCAGAAAGCAAGTTGGCTTCAATGTGAGTGTCAGTCTCTCCCGATGCGTCTTTCTCTGGGGCTTCAAGGCCCCTCACCTCTGTTTCTCAGCACACTTCCTTTAATGGAGATGGAAGAGCATGTATGAATTTTTATTTTCAGATTTCTGGGAGACGATCCGATTTGCCCAGTGGGAAAGAGTCAGAGAATAACACTATGGCTGTCAGGTCCTCCTCCCAGATGGAAAGGAATTCTTAGCAAAACAAGTCTGGGCCAGCTTCTTTAAGGGCATCTATTATAGATGTGTGATTAAAAACAGTGAAGAACTAGAAGCATCCAAGTTGGATAAATTCTGGCACACGTATCTATAAAAGTGAACATATTTAATCATTAAAAACAGTGGTGCAACTCTAGGCTGACTGACACACAAAGAAAACCATGATGTATTTAAGCCACACACGCATGGCCCAACATATTAGTGTATAATAATCATTACTATAAAAATGCTGCAGAATATTCACTATATGTTTATAAATAAACACACAAGTTTAGAAGGCTATACATACAGAAAATGACCAGTAGTTACTTCTGAGAGTGGGAACTACTGTGACTGTCATTCACTAATGCCTGCTGGTTTTAGAAAAGGCAGAAGAACCAGAGATCAAATTGCCAACATCCGATGGATCATGGAAAAAGCAAGAGAGTTCCAGGAAAGCATCTATTTCTGCTCTATTGACTATGCCAAAGCCTTTGACTGTGTGGATCACAATAAACTGTGGAAAATTCTGAAAGAGACTGGAATACCAGAACACCTGATCTGCCTCTTGAGAAATTTGATGCAGGTCAGGAAGCAACAGTCAGAACTAGACATGGAACAACAGACTGGTTCCAAATAGGAAAAGGAGTATGTCAAGGCTGTATATTGTCACCCTGTTTATTTAACTTATATGCAGAGTACATCATGAGAAACGCTGGACTGGAAGAAACACAAGTTGGAATCAAGATTGCCGGGAGAAATATCAATAACC
>NW_011494615.1:2739832-2749710 GCF_000754665.1 Bison bison bison
CAAGATTGCCGGGAGAAATATCAATAACCTCAGATATGCAGATGACACCACCCTTATGGCAGAAAGTGAAGACGAACTCAAAAGCCTCTTGATGAAAGTGAAAGTGGAGAGTGAAAAAGTTGGCTTAAAGCTCAACAATCAGAAAACGAAGATCATGGCATCCAGTCCCATCACTTCATGGGAAACAGATGGGGAAACAGTGCAAACAGTGTCAGACTATTTCTTGGGGCTCCAAAATCACTACAGATGGTGACTGCAGCCATGAAATTAAAAGACGCTTACTCCTTGGAAGCAAAGTTATGACTAACCCAGATAGAATATTCAAAAGCAGAGACATTACTTTGCCAACAAAGGTCCGTCTAGTCAAGGCTATGGTTTTTCCAGTGGTCATGTATGGATGTGACAGTTGGACTGTGAAGAAGGCTGAGCGCCAAAGAATTGATGCTTTGAACTGTGGTGTTGGAGAAGACTCTTGAGTGTCCCTTGGACTGCAAGGAGATCCAACCAGTCCATTTTGAAGGAGATGAGTCCTGGGATTTCTTTGGAAGGAATGATGCTGAAGCTGAAACTCCAAAACTTTGGCCACCTCATGCGAAGAGTTGACTCATTGGAAAAGACTCTGATGCTGGGAGGGATTGGGGGCAAAAGGAGAAGGGGACGACAGAGGATGAGATGGCTGGATGGCATCACTGACTCGATGGACGTGAGTCTCAGTGAACTCCGGGAGTTGGTGATGGACAGGGAGGCCTGGAGTGCTGCAATTCATGGGGTCGCAAAGAGTCGGACACGACTGAGCGACTGATCTGATCTGATGAATGTTTTATAACAGGCATATATTACTTAGTTTTTTGAATTTATAACAATTCTTACCCAACTAATTCTTGCCTGTATTCAGAAAATCAAACAGTACTGAAAGACAATAATGAAAAGCCATCTCCCTGCTGTTGGGTAAGACTCCCCACATCCAGTCTTAATACTCAGAGGTAACTAGTTTCAACTCTTGGTTGTTTCTGTTAGGTAGCTACTGCCATTTCTTGCAATACTGGGCTTATCCTACAACTTTCTGACTTATCCATTTTAGGCACTGCCTATTTACTCAAGCTATGGTAGATTAGGATGTAGCTCTGGAACTTCCCCCAACACTTCTTCCTTCTACTCTTGCAATATAGATAGATCTACCACTATTTTGAGTTGAATAAATAATCAGTGTGACACTGTTGGACTGTAACTGATGTCTACTGACTAGCCAAGTACTATATTATAAATACATTTCCTTCCTCAGAGAGTTCATTTTCCCTAGAGTTCCTCCTTTCCTTCAATGGTTTCCACTACTTTAATTTCAATTTTCTTTAACTGCTGCACCATATGACAGCCCAGCAAGAACCCACCTCTAACACCCTCTTTCCCTGAAGGCTTCCCCCAGCGCCTCCCCACATTCTCGCTTCAATGTGGCCTGGCTGCCCTCTCAGTCTGCTGATACAGTCGTCACCTCCAGTGCTTCCCTTTACTGCTTTTCTGAGTTAGAGCCACTGTGTCCTGAATTCCAGTGTCTCCTTTTGTTGTTCACTTTCCCATAAGTACATCCCCAGGGCCTTAAGAAACACAGAAAAAGGTACATGGGAGGTGACTTAGCCGTTCAGTGTCTGAAAAGGTCCTTACTTTTACACTTGATTTGGCAGGATAAAAAAGTCCATGTAGGAAAAAGTCAGCTGCTGACGCTGAAGAGAAGTTGAAGCTACTCTAACCTCCTCTAGCATCCAGTGCTGCCACTGAATTCAAGGCCACTGTTTCATTTAACTTTAAGGTGACCTCATTGTCATTCTCTCCGGTACCACAACCTGAATGCTCCCAAGATTTTAGGATCTTCTCTTTTTACTTGGTGGGGTATTATTTTGTTTTGTTTTGATCATGATCATTTTTGGTCATTTTATCATTAATTTTGCTATGTATTTTGAAAACCCTTTCAATCCAGCTCTAGGAAATCTTCTTATATAAATTTATCAATAACTATCTCTGTCTTCTTTGCTCCTTCTTAAACTTCATCAGTCAGATGTTTTCAACTTTGAAACTGACCGTTCATCTTTTATGCAGCCTATATTATCTGTCTTTTTATTTACTTTTGTAAGATTTCCTTTACTATTTCATAACTCTATTAACTTTTTTTAGTAAATTTCGGTATGATAGACAAAATAGGAACAGTATCTTCAATAAGGAAATGACTAGATCAGTTATGGCCCATTCATTCCATGTAGTCATTAAAGAAAGAACTACAAACAATGATACATAAAACTTGTTAAAGACAAAAAACATTGGCTGTAGACAGAAGAAAAACAGGAATCAAGTCTTCCAACAAATACTGATTTAAGCATCTATCAGCTGTCAGGCTCTATTCTAAAGGATAGAGTACTTAGGATAGAGTAGCTGAGGATACAGTACTGAGCACAGAAGCCCTCCTGGAACTTTCATTCTAATGGGGAAAGAACATTCTAGTGAAAGAATGTTTCAGCAAGTTAAGTGAGGCTTTTTCTTCTCAAGATAGAGGCAAGCTTTGCAGGCAGAAGAGATGGAAGTAAAAGAAAAAGTAGAAAATTCTGGAGACAGAAGCAATAAATGAGTGAATGAAGTCCCAGAAAAACTTCATTTAGGCAAAGTCAAGAGTACAGGCAAAGGCAGAGAAGATGAGCACTCATGTCTGTCTTGATTGACTTAAAAAAAAGAAAAGAAAGGGAAAAAAAAGGAAGGAGATTTAAGAACTCTACAAGGGATGGGAGGCCAGCCCTTCAGTAGGAAGCATGTATTTGGAAGAGAGAATTAAAGGGACTCTGACAGGGAGAAAAATAGCAGGGTGTTCCCACAGCAGCAATCTCCAGGTAGGTTATACTAGGAAAGCCTGCTTCCAAGCCCATTCAGTGGTTGAATTCAGCTCCCTGGAGATGCAGGCTGGAGGGCCCTGTTTCCTTGCTGGCTTTTAGCCAGGGATCCACGCTTGCTCCTGGAGGCTGCCTGTAACCCTTCTCATGCTTTTTACGTGCCCTCTCCTGCAACAGAAGGGCCCTCTCACACCTCATCTCTCTCTGACTTCTGCCTACAGCAAAGAAAGTTCTCTGCTTTCTAAGAGTTCACATGATTAGATTGGGCCCACTGGGATAATCCAGGATAATCCTCCTATTTTAAGGTCTGTAACCTTTTATTTGCAAAATCCTTTTTATCATGTAACCATAACATAGTCCCAAATTCCAGGGATTAGAGCATGGGCATTTTTTTTGGGGGGGGGGGGGGGGGGTTTGTTACTATAGTAACTAAACAATTTTTTTGGTATGAAAATAAATGTGGACATATTACAGAATGAGTACTAAATCACAGTATTTTTAAGAAAAGAAAGGAGACCTAAAAGCATTTCAGGCTCACAAAGAGGACACTCTGGGCCATTCCCCAGGCTTTCCTGAGGTGTCATTAACTCAATTCTACTTGCATGTCTAACAGACACCTTTAATCACTGCATGTTTCAAATTGAGCTCCTCACAGTCCTCCGCAAAGGAGCTTCTCCTGTGTCTTCCTCACTGATGAAGTTAATGGCAACTCCGTTCTTCCAGCTGCTCAGGCACAAAACCTTAGTGCCAGCCTTACTTCAACTTCTCTCATCTCACATCCTGCCAGCAAGTCTTGTCATCCAGAATTCAACCACTTCTCATCATCTTGGTGGAGCCACTACCACACAGCACCTGGATATCTTAAATAGCTACTGATTTCTCTGCTCTACCGTTTTCACTGGCAGTCAGATAATCATAAGAAAACGCACTTCTGCTAAAAATCCACCAAACGCTTCCTACCTCACCTCAGTTAGTTAGTAAATCCACCAACTGCTTCCTACCTCACCTGAGGCAGTCAAAGCCCCGACCACGGCCTGCACGCTCTCTGCGTGCCCGGGCCAGCAGTCGCCTCTCTGATTTTGTTTCTAGCTCCTCTTCTCCTTTTGCACTCCGTGGCGGCCACAATGGCAACTTTATTATTCTGCAAATAGGCCAGCTACTTTCCTACCTTAGGACCCATGCATTTGATATCCTCACTGGAATGCTCTTCTCCCAGGTAGCAAATCTCATTTCCTTCAGATACTTACACAAAAGCTAGCTGCTCAGTAAGGCCTTCTCTGACCACCACAAACAAGATTTCATGTCCCCTCCTCTGCTGATTTTCACTAGCTAATCACTTTTGACATTCAAAGATTATCTTCCAGTCAACATAATATTATGGAAAATTTAAAGCATATTTAAAAGTTGAAGGAATTACACAGCAAACATTGATACACCAACACAGACATATTTTACAATTAACATATTCGATATTTGTTTTATCTCATACCCAGCCATCCATTTGACACGTTATTTTTCGATAGCTGTCACATTAAGTTACACATCATCAATAACAATTCTTCCTAAATGTGTATCATCGATCAGAGTTCATTATTCATTTATGGCTTTTTTGAAGGTAAAAGTTACATTCAGTGATATGTACAAATCTTAAGTATACAAAAATACTTCTGACAAATTAATACACCTGTGTAGTACAAAACCCTACCAAGATATATACATCACCAGCCTAGAAAGTTTCCTCATCCTCTTCTCAACCTCGACACCCAACTCCCAGATAATCTAGAACTGACTTTTTTCACCAGAGATTAGTTTCGCCTGTTCTACAACACCTTATAAATGGAACCACACAGCTCTTTTGCTTAAGACTACTTCCAGCTCTCAGGCTAAATCTGGCCAAAAAATCGGCTGAATATGAATAATTCTTACATGTGTTTTTCCTGTTCAATCTTGTAGACCATAACTTTCTGCTTGTATCTATGTTTCAAGAGTGTTGCTTTTAAAAAGTATTCTAAAAATCAGTCTTGCAAATAAAAATAGGACATTTTCTAGCCTAACTTCGAGTCATGAGTTAGTAAAACGCTCCTACTGAGGTTAGCAAAAAACCATCTAAGGGCCAAATCCAGGCCAAAGCCTGTTTTGTAAACAAAGTTTTCTTGGAACACAGCCATACCTACTCCTTTGGGTAATGTTCTATTGCTGTTTTCATGTTATAATGACAGAGTTGAGTGGTTATAACACCTGCATATTTTAGGCCTACAAAGCCTAAAATATTAATATTTGGCTCTTTACAGAAAAAGTTTACTGACCTCTGTTCTACTGTCATACTGGCACTGAAATTTTTATTACCTATCCTATATAAAAAGTAACTCACCTTGGACATATGGCTAACTTATAAGGGTCTTTCCTTGAGAAACTAGGATTTGCCATCATTCTACAACCTTAAGAAAGTCTTGGAAATGAAACAACCCAGAATTGGGGCTCAGAATCAGGTGTAAACATAACGCTGAGCTCTTACTAGGTCTAGCATAACTAATATTTGACAGGGAAAGGGGGTTAGTATTGGCAGGAAAGACATTTGCTGGTTGCCTCTCTATCCCCCGCTTCTTTTCAATGTTTTCCTCAAGGCAAGTATATCTCAGGAGAAGCTGTGCAGGGAGTATTTAAGAGACTTTCTGTTCCGTGGACAGGATGGTGAAAGGACATGTAGTCCAGGACAGGAGTGGCCACCATGGACCAAAAGGGAAGGCCTAGATCTAGGAGTTTGGAAATAGTAAGGACAATGAGTAGGTGTGCCTGAGTGTTCAGTCGTGCCGACTCTTTGGGACCCCATGGAGGTCACCAGGCTCCTCTGTCCATGGGATTTTCTAGGCAAGAATACAGGAGTAGGTTGCCATTTCCTCCTCCAGGGAATCTCTCCAACCCAGGGATCAAACCCACATCTTCTGCATTGGCATGTGGATTCTTTACCACTCAGCCACCTAGGAAACCCCAACTTGTAGGCAGCCTAAAGTTAAAGCTTATTTTACATCACTTTTCAGGTTAGAGTCACAGAGAGCCTACTGGTTCAAGATTTCCATGAAACTAGCACCACCTCTTGAGTTATCATTTACATAAGTCAACACATAAGTTTATTATGTGAGGCGGAGAAGGCAATGGCACCCCACTCCAGTACTCTTGCCTGGAAAATCCCATGGACGGAGGAGCCTGGTAGGCTGCAGTCCATGGGGTCACACAGAGTCGGACATGACTGAGCGACTTCCCTTTCCCTTTTCACTTTCATGCATTGGAGAAGGAAATGGCAACCCACTCCAGTGCTCTTGCCTGGAGAATCCCAGGGACGGGGGAGCCTGGTGGGCTGCCGTCTATGGGGTAGCACAGAGTCAGACATGACTGAAGCGACTTAGCAGCAGCAACAGCACCACCTCTTGAGTTATCATTTACATAAGTCAACACTTAAGTTTATTATGTGAACCTGGTTATGTTGGATTGAGGGTCATTTCCAACCTAAAAAAAAAAAAAATCCTCTGGTTATGAAAGACCAAGTATTTATATTCTTGAACGAACAATGAGTACTGGGGCATGGTTACTGCTCCTATACCAGGAACAAAAGGTGACTTCTGTTGAACCTCATGCCAAGAGTTCTGAAGCAAATAAGGAAAGAGCCACAAGGGAAAATGGAGACAGAGAGCCAACCAACAGACCCATGCTGCTGGAAAATCGTAACATTAACGGGAACGCCAGGGACTGAAAAGATTTGCTTTGACATTGATTACCGGAAGCTCCATCATATATCTAAAGTCACACATTTGTCTGCTCATGTTTCAGACAATCACAAATCCACCCCTTCTCCTCATACGCACCTCCAGCTTCCTCAGAAGCTGAAGACAGTAGGACTTGTGCTCATTCCTCACTATGTCTACAATTAATAAATAGTATGTTTGGACCCTTCTCCATTGGTTATTTATCAATATTATAAGTCTCAATGGTTCTTTCTGGCCTACTATTTGATAATGGAGCTTGGGGCTACTGCCTCTTGGTACAAGAAAGAGAGCCAAGAGACAAAAAATATTTCTGTAACCATATATATTTTTTCCAAAATGGAAAGTTTTTTTTTATTTGTAAGAGCAAAGAATATCATAAAAATGTTAAAAAATAAAAAGGTTCACATATTTTAAGGTAAAAGGTATGTTTCCTGCCTTACCAATAATCACATAATCTAATACCCCAGAGATAATCACTGTTAATATCCTTGCAGACTTTGAAAATGCATTATTTCTTGTGTGGAAATGGGACCATGCTATGTTGATTTCCTATTCTTACCTCTGGACATCTTTTCTTTAATATAAATCTAGCTTATCTTTTTTTTTTCTTTTCCTGATCTTTTTTTTTTAATATAAATTTATTTATTTTCAGTTCAGTCGCTCAGTCGTGTCCGACTCTTTGTGACCCCATGAATCGCAGCACGCCAGGCCTCCCTGTCCATCGCCAACTCCCAGAGTTCACTCAAACTCACGTCCATTGAGTCAGTGATGCCATCCAGCCATCTCATCCTCTGTCGTCCCCTTCTCCTCCTGCCCCCAATCCCTGCCAGCATCAGAGTTTTTTCCAATGAGTCAACTCTTCGCATGAGGTGGCCAAGGTACTGGAGTTTCAGCTTTAGCATCATTCCTTCCAAAGAAATCCCAGGGCTGATCTCCTTCAGAATGGACTGGTTGGACCTCCTTGCAGTCCAAGGGACTCTCAAGAGTCTTCTCCAACACCACAGTTCAAAAGCATCAATTATTGGAGGTTAATTACTTTACAATATTGTATTGATTTTGCCATACATCAACATGAATCCGCCACAGGTATACACGTGTTCCGCATCCTGAACCTTATCTAATTGCAAAGTAATCTACTATACGAAAGTACCTAACATCTGCCAGTTGACTACTGATAGACATTTTGATTTTTGTTTTTCACAATGACAGCAGTCCTATAATAAACATCCTCTCATGACAAAAGATAGATGCATATGTACTTTCATAAAACAATTTTTCAGACAAGGAATTGCTGGATCAAAGGGAATGCGTATTTAAAATTTTGAACATACAGCAAAAGACAAAGCAGTGAATACCATGACTCCATTTTAGAGTGAAAAAAAAAATCACCTAAGTTCAGTACACATACACGAAGAAGTATGGAACACTAATTTTCCACCAACAACTCTGTCCTCCAGAGGACATCTGAAAATGTCTAGAGTCAATTTTAGTTGTCACAACTGGGAAGGTGCCAGTGTCCAGTGGGAAGGCAGGATGATGCAAAAACGACAGCCCTCCCACAATCAAGAATTATCTGACCCAGGAGGTCAATAGCACTCAGAGTGAAAAACCCCCGACCTGGATTATATCTCACACTCTCCAAAACAGTTTTCTGTGAGGAGTGGAAAACAATAATCATTTATACTTTTGTGCTATTTGTGGTTTTCGTTTTGTTTTGCAACAAACATGCACTAGGTTAAAAAACACTTTTATGAACGAAAGTTCACCCTCGTACTGATATAAAAATCCTTCTCTGCGCCTTCTCATACTGGTTCTATACCTTAGGGACAAATTCTGAAAGACTCAAACAAGACTCACTGAATTTTCTCTGCAGCCAACTGACAGTAGAAAGTTCTTTTGAATGCTCTTCCTAGGAATCAGTTTCAAATCACTTCACCAATCTGACTGCTATACCTATTACGAACAAAGTGCTAAGTACTGATTCCTAAGTTCCAGTTTTGCACTCTGATCGGTGAAGAGTGAATTTATCATTCTCCCTCATTCTGCATACGATGGCTCATATTCAGCTTATTAAAACATTCAGTTTTTCCACACATGCTGCAGCTAACTTATACTTTCCCCATCCTGTACTTTTACAGTGCCTTTTTAGTCTAAATCCAAGAAACTAAGACACTTGATTAACTCTCCTTACTACCTTAAGGAATGTAGGGTAGCACTGCCCTACCTTACGGCAGTAAGGAGAGTTTTCTAAACACTAGAATACAATTAAATTACAATTAAGTTCACGTTTTAGTCAGGAACATAACATTCTCACCACCTGCCTTATGCACTTAAAAATCACCTAACAGGGTATGCTATTTTAGATTCTTGTTAATGTCACTCAATTCAACAAACATCTAAAGAGTGCTGAGGACACTGTACTGATCAATGAGACCAATAAACGAAAGAAGTGAACTGGTCAGAAGATTTTATGGCCAACAGCCATTTTCTGGGGTTACCTCAATGAAGGAATCCCTTGTCCAGATTACCAAATATTCACTGACTTATATGTAGCACTACATACACGGCTGCGTTTTATAAAGAAAGCTTGGGTGCTACTTCTTCTTGCACTCTTTCAATTCTTCACACATTTTGGGGTCCAAACTAAGGCTCAGTAAATGTTTAATGAGTAAGTGCACCGTACTATCCCCATTACAGACAACATACTGCAGGTAATCAGTATTACCGATTTTGAAGCTGCAACTCCAGTACTTTGGCCACCTGATGCAAAGAGCTGACTCATTTGAAAAGACCCTGATGCTGGGAAAGATTGAAGGCAGGAGCAGAAGGGGACGACAGAGGATGAGATGGCTGGATGGCATCACCGACTCAATGGACATGGGTTTGGGTGGACTCCGGGAGTTGGTGATGGACAGGGAGGCCTGGCATGCTGCGGTCCAGGGGGTCGCAAAGAGTCGGACACGACGGAGCGACTGAACTGAACTGAACTGAACTGCAGGTAAACACCTGTAATAAGGCTTTTACTCCTCAGGTCGTTGAAAACAATAAGTAGCAATAACTCAAACGTACCCAAAACAAAACTGTACTCATGAAGGCATAAAGAACACACGGGAGGCTTAGGTGACTCTTCACTTCTGAATAATATTATACATTAGAGAGACAGAAAAATTCAAGGATGCACACTGAAGATGAAGAAACGGTGAAAATATTAAATTCCAAAACAATGAAAATTACAATTCTCCCACAA
>NW_011494615.1:2749810-2771688 GCF_000754665.1 Bison bison bison
CTCCCACAAACACCGGCACACTCCCACGTCGTTTCCATCTCGCGGGGGAGAAGGCTCACGCATAAAAGGCGGCTGGGGGTTCCCAAGTGCAGAACCTCCTCAAAAACCCGGCAGGGCTCAGCAGCCATGCCACGCCCCCGCACGGGCCCACTCACTCAGCTGCCCGTCCGGCGGGCAACAGTCCGAAGGCCTCCGCTCCGACGCCGCTGGGCACAGGGCTTGGGAGACCGACGAGGGAAGGGGGAGGCAGGTGGGCGGGGAACAAGCCCAGCCCGACACCGCAAGCACTAGCCTACGAGACAGCGGATGACCTACAACACCGAGCTCCCAACTGCGCGTCCACGGGTCCAGGGACTGGGCCTCCGCGGGTCCAGCCGGCCGCCCCCCGCCCCTTCTTCAAGCCGTTAGCGCCGCGGCCCCACCCCTTGCCGCCAGCCATGCCCCGTCCTGCTTGCCCCAAGCCGCTACCCTGGCCGACCGCGGCCCGAGGCATCTGCTTGCTGGATGTGGGACCAGGGCTGCCAGCCACGCCCGGGAGGTCAAGGAGCTGGCCTTCCCTACCTGCACTTTCCTCCGCCCTGCCGTGTTCTGCCGGTGATGGGCCGCCATCTTGCATGTTGACAGTCCTACGTCACTTCCGGAAGTGGCTAGGACGGGGCGGATGTCCCGCCTCTTCCCGTTCGGCCAAGGCCTGGTGGTGTTCACCTCAAGGGCTGCTTGTAGCTGAGGCTGGTGTCCAGTGGTGGTCTTGTGGTATGAGAGAAACACTTAAAAACCGTTGCGTGCATATAATGCTGCCGGAGAGAGAGTCATTTTGTGAGCTGAGGAAGCTATCCGACACTAGGTCTATGTGGGCGTGCACCCGGGCTTGCACTGTTCTCCAGTGTCTCCTCAGGCCCAAGTAGAAGAAAAATGCTGACAGAACTAATGCTGGAAATGGGGCCTTTGATGGCACCTCTACCCCTTTCACGGAGAAGGCGATGGCACCCCACTCCAGTACTCTTGCCTGGAAAATCCCTTGGACGGAGGAGCCTGGTAGGCTGCAGTCCATGGGGTCACACAGAGTCGGACATGACTGAGCGACTTCCCTTTCCCTTTTCACTTTCATGCATTGGAGAAGGAAATGGCAACCCACTCCAGTGTTCTTTCCTGGAGAATCCCAGGGATGGGGGAGCCTGGTGGGCTGCCGTCTATGGGGTCGCACAGAGTCGGACACGACTGAAGCGACTTGGCAGCAGCAGCAGCTACCCCTTTCAAACGTTTGTTGGCAGCTAGGGGATCCGATATATTTACCATTAAGTACCTAAAAGGGCGGAGAATTATAAACTGCCCTGGAAGGAGGTGAAGTAGAAGGTTTGGCAAAGAAGGTCGCCCCATCTTCAGGAGGCTCCGAGTATCTGATTAAATAAGAGAGAGGGAATTCTCTGGTGGTTTGTTGAGGCAGTCTGAGAAATGACTGGAAAAGAATTTCCAGACACAGAGCATTTCAGGAAGAGAGTGAATTTGTTAAGAACAAAGAACAGAGATAACGTAGGCACTGTGAGTGCAGAGGGGCTGACTTCCTGACAGACCGGGGAAAGCTGGCAGTTTTTGTGGGTTAATAGCCAATTTTTATACTCTTAAGACAAAAGTCCTGCTGAATGGTTGGAGTTATTAGGTGATTGGTTGGGGTGCTATAGGGTATTTACTCGAATGGGCATCTTTGCCTTATTGGAAATCAGGAAGCTTGTTAGTGATTATCAGGAGCTTTTGGCAGTATTTACAGAGGGCCGATCAGCTTCTGCTGTGACCTTGGCTCTGGGCTCTGCTTCTGTGGCCTTGGGGCAGGTAGGCCTCAACCTGGTCCAGTGGTTGGGGCTCAGGGCTTTCACTGCTGAGGCAAAGGTTTGATCCCTGGTGGGGAACTAAGATTCTGCAAGCCATGAGGCTGGAAAAAAAAAGAGAGAAATTGTTGTCATAAGAAGGCAAAGAAATACACTATTTAAAATTGTTTACAGTGACAACAAGGTTCCAAATCCTGAAGGAACTGGGCCTCACACTAGTATCTGGTGTAAACCATCTCTTATTCTAGGACAGTTAGACCTTTCTGACTGAAGATTTGACCTGAGGGAATTCTGACACTTGCTATAAGTCTTAGGTAATAATTCATCGTACAAGGCTAATTATTTGGCCAGTTAGTTGGTCAAGGACATGAAAAGAGCATGATTGGGAGAACTGATAACAGGGAAGACTTGGGAAGGAATATGGTGATGGACTTTGCAGAATGAATGTTAAGAATCATCTGGATGAAATGAACCACTTTAGGTGGATGAAACTTAGCCTCCTTTGCCAGGCTCAGTGGTTCAGTAGACTCATGAATGAAATGGCAGTGATGACATCAGTTTGCTAGCAGCAGAGACCAGTCCTGAGGTGGTATAGACCTCATGCTCCAGGAAGACCAGTCAACCACTTGGAGGCAAGTGGATTTCATTGTCTCTCCCCACCATTGAGGAAGCAATACTTGTTTGTCCTTTCTGAAATACACTTACTTTAAGTTTAAATATGCTTGTCTTACTGAAGACCTTGTTATGGTGCTTTCTGGGAAACAACCCTTTTTGATGCTGTGTTATAGGAAGAAGTATATGCTTTGAACTAGTGTCCAATGTTTGACACTCTTTTTTCTTGTTCTTGTTATCTATTTCTGTATAACTTCCCTAAAACTTAGTTGTTTAAAACATCTTCAAATTTACTTTGCTTACAGATTTGTAATTTGTAACTTTTGTTGAGCTCAGTGGAGACAGCTTATCTGTGTTCCATTCTCCACTTGATGCCAGTTGGGGCAGCAATAAGTTGGGAGCTGGAATCATCTAAAGGCCCACTCCATGTCTGGTGACTGATGCTGAATCTGTGGCCAGAACACCTACTCACAGCCTTTCCATAGTGCTGTTTGGTTTCTCACAACATAGTAGCTGGATTCCAAGGGCAAGCACCCCAGGAGAGAGAAATCCAGGTAGGAACTGTAATGCCTTTTCTAAACTAACAGTGGAAGTCCTGATTCCGCTGTAGTGACTTCAAACCACATTTGGTTCATAGAACTTAGTTGCTAAGGCTGTTTATATCTAAAAAAATTTTTTTAAATGAATTCATTTATTTTTAATCGAAGGATAATTGTTTTACAATATTATGTTTGTTTCTGCCACACATCAACATGAATCAGCCATAGGTATAAATATGTCCCCTCTCTCCTGAACCTTTGTCCCACCTCCTACCCCATTCTACTCCTCTAGGGTGTCATGAGCACTGATTTGAGCTTCTTGGAGACTCCTTTTTTAAATGGAAGATATGTCAAGGAATCTGTGGATATGTTTTAAAACCACTACATTTCCAAAGGCAAAATTAGTGGGTTTAGGAACAAAGGGATGTTATACCTAATGGACCCCAATTACAATTTTTTTTTTTAACTGCCATTCTCTGAGAGTATGAGCTTTGCTGGTTTAGAGTTTTTTGTTTGTTTGTTTGTTTTAACCAAAGAAAGGAATTCTTCCAATAAGACTGAACAATGGTTCCATTGATTTGGAGCTGGGACGGCCACCTAATCATTTTGCATGTCTTGTGTCACTGAATAGGCAAGAGAAGAAGAACAAGTTTAGGGTTTTGGTGGCAGTAATTAATCTTGATCATGAAGCAAAAATAGGTTTGCTGGTATGAAACAGATACGTCCGTCAAAGACTCAGATCTCTTAGAAATGAACGTATTTGTTGAAGGTAAAAGAAAAGTAGAATGGCTGGTGGAAAAAGAAAGTCATAAAGAGAAGTGAAGTTCTCATAGTCAGGGGAAGAAACGAGAGCAGTTATATTTCGTTTCCTTTCTTGGTGTATGATGTATATTTTTTTAATAAAATTTATTTTTGGCTGCATTCTGCTGCAGGTAGGATCTTAGTCCCCTGACCAGGGATGGAATCCGTGTTCCCTGCATTGGAAGGTAGAGTCTTAACCTTTGGACTACAGGGGAAGTCCTTGATGTATACTTTTATGTGTTTTAACTTTTCTTTCTTTACCCTTTACTTCATTATTATATATGAAGTGTGATACTGTTGGTAAACTTCGTTATTTAGTAAACTGTAGAGGAATAGATAGCAACTAGAGGTTTTAAACTTAGAAATGGATGTGGTAACTGATGAAACTTTGGGTTGACTCTCTTGAAGAGTGACAGAGTGAGTGCACCCTTGACTGTGTAAAGAATAGTTGCAATATTTTAAATAGCAACCTTTTTGAAGTATAATCATTGAAAGCAATGGTTATTTGGTGTAGAGCAGCCAAAGGGATGACTTTACATTTGATAGTTTTGTGGCTTTATTTTCTGCTGTCCATCATTTGAGTTTTCGTTCTGTGTCTGAGGAATTCCCCACTGTGTGTCTTGGAGGTAGTGAGCACTGCTTACAGAAAGTGAGAAAGGCAGTTACTCAGTTTTTCTAGACATCTTGTAGCAAGAGTGTGTGCATGGGAACTCAGCTTGATTAATCAGATGGCATCTTGACTGCTACTTGATGAGAATTTCTGAGCCAGCACTATTCAGCTAAACTCCCAAGTTCTTCCCACTACAGAAACTCTGTGAGATAATAAATATTTGTTGTTGTGGGATAATTTGTTATGCAGCAATAGATAACTAATATACTCTCCCTTCAGAGAAGGCAATGGCACCCTACTCCAGTACTCTTGCCTGGAAAATCCCATGGGTGGAGGAGCCTGGTAGGCTGCAGTCCATGGGGTCCGGAAGAGTCGGACACGACTGAGCGACTTCACTTTCACTTTTCACTTTCATTCATTGGAGAAGGAAATGGCAGCCCACTCCAGTGTTCTTTCCTGGAGAATCCCAGGGATGGGGGAGCCTGGTGGGCTGCCGTCTATGGGGTTGCACAGAGTCGGACACGACTGAAGTGACTTAGCAGCAGCAGCATGTTACCCCTTCTCCATGAGGAGGGGAAGTGTCACAGAACTTTCACAACTTTACAGAGATAGATTCACCATAAGCTTTATCACTCTCCATTTAATTCTTTGTCTTCTCTTGTGTAACTGTCAGGAGGCTTATCCTGGCAGAATTCCCTTATCAATCTCAGAATTTTCTACATAGGAAGATTGGCACCTTTATACAAATGTAAGAAGGCTTGACACCTACTATTATTGTTCTTAGATTTTGAGACCTCTGTTTAAACTCCCATACAACATGAAAACTTTAACACCCTGAAAAAAAAATCTACCTGTATATTAAATAAAAATACAATCCATTAAAAAAAAGTAAAAAAGTTCTAGAAGGCTTCTATTTCCAAATAGACCACACTTGTTAAATCTTGCTTTGGAGGTTGACCCTTCCCTCTGTCAAGTTACTTGAGCAAGTTAATTAACTTCTTACATCTTCAGTTTTTTAAAAATCTGTTAAGTGGAATAACAACAGTACTATTTCATATAGTTCTTATGAAATAATCTTCACACAGTACCTGGTAGGTAGGAAATATTCAGTATACTTTAGGTATTGTTTTTAATCATCACCTTGCTCAGGAAACTATGCCAAAGTGTTATAATAACATTACCAAAGTGTTGTAATTTCCTAAGATAGATGTTTATGTAATGTAGGTGCTATCACTTTTTAAAATTTTCCAACAAGCTTGAACTATAATCTTTTGTTCTTATCTACTTTCTTATTTTCAACAGCCTGGAAAAAGATTCATGAAATGATAAGGCCTTTTTACATATTTGTCCACATGCTTAAATGCCTGTTTTCTGGCTCCATAATCCATTTAATGAAGGAAGTGAAGGTGACCAGGTATGTCTTTAAACCATACTCTAGACTTCTTACCGTCATCAGGAGATAGACATGAATGTTTTCTTGTTTTTTGTTTTAATTGTTTTAGAGGAATTAATGTGTTTTGAAAACTTGTTTAAAGACACACAATCATGAGTGCCTTGGTTTGCAGCTAATATTGTCTGCTAGCGCTTACTGCATTAATGTGGATATTTTAAAGATGAAGTTAAAAAGGAATAGAACTTCAACCCTCATGCAGTTAATGCAGAAGTACCTAATAAACTTTTTAGTGTAAGCCTGTCATCGTATCAACCAGATTCATGGAGAAAGTGAGAAGTTTCATTGCTGCTAAGCTGCTAAGTCACTTCAGTTGTGTCCGACTCTGTGCAACCCCATAGACGGCAGCCCACCAGGCTCCCCTGTCCCTGGGATTCTCCAGGCAAGAACACTGGAATGGGTTGCCATTTCCTTCTCCAATGCATGAAAGTGAAAAGTGAAAGTGAAGTCGCTCAGTCGTGTCCGAGTCTTAGCGACCCCATGGACTGCAGCCTTCCAGGGTCCTCCACCCGTGGGATTTTCCAGGCAAGAGTACTGGAGTGGGGTGCCATTGCCTTCTCCAGAGAAGTTTCATTATTTCCTTATAATTGTTTAATGATTCTTTAAAAGAATGCTTTTCTAAAGAAATAGGGTGTCATGATAGACTACAAGGTCATAATTAAACAAATATGCATGAGTTAAACAATATTATATAAGTAAACATAGAGACTCAGAATGTTTATAATATTTATGTCAAAAGTTGTAGGTTAGTTTAGCTTCTAGATTGTCAGCAAATCCTCAATTTTAATTAGTCTTAGAAGCCATGGTACTAAGTAGCTCATTATTCAACATTAACTTATTTCTAAACACACTAGGAAAAAAGTATCTTTTAGTTTTTTTCTTCTTTTTTCTGTCTATATTTTTACATGCCAATATTAGAAATAGAAACCAATCTCTTCTTTCCAAAAATGTTTGACCTTGTCTGACTTTCCCACTGGAGGGCAGCAGAGAACCATCCAGGCCATCCCTGATTTTAAATCTCACTGGCTTTAATGAGACAAGACAGACCTTAAAATCCATGATACACATTTCCTACTGATAAAATGTCATAATCAAAGTACATTTTCAGAAAGCCTGTTCACTCCCATAAAAAACCATAATTGATTGTTAGAATAAAAGGAAATAAAATTTATGCAGTTATATGTATTAAGTGAACAAAAAAATTAAAACTACATCACAAATATGCTTTTTTTGTGGTGGGATTTTTGTACAGGAACTAAACTGGCCAAGGCTTCTTAAAATCCTAGTCCAAAAAAGTACAGTGGATGTGAATCTTACTCCAAAATTCTGATATATAAGTATATCATATTAGATTATTAAAATTATTTATAGTTCTGAGGTCCCAGATGGCCAAAATGACAGAAAAAAAATCAACCTCAGTCATTGTTAAGACTCCCCTGCCTCCCTGATCCAGCATTAGATAACTTACAAATGACCAGGAGTCATATATGGGGAGGCATCAACAATCCTCTGGCCACAACGGTTAGAACTGAAATGCCCAGTGTCCTTTGAAAGTGTCGAGGCCTCTGTTCTTTTCCTGCATTGGAACTAACTAGGGTTTTTTGTTATAGAAATCCCAGTGCCCAGGGCCCTACCTGCCTAAGATACCCAGCCGTCATTGACCAGGATCTCTCACCAACCAGGATACTTTCAACATTGGTCACAGGTCTTCAGGGCTTCCCAGCTGGCTCAGTGGTAAATAGGCCACCTGCAATGCAGGAGATGCAGGAGACATGGTTAGATTCCTGGGTTGGGAAGATCCCCTGGAGCGGGACACGGCAACCCATTCCAGTACTCTTGCCTGGAGAATCCCATGGATGAGAGGAGCCTGGCGGACTACAGTCCATAGGGTTGCAAAGAGTCAGACATGACTGAAGTGACTGAGCATGAATGCACAGGTCTTTACTCCTTGTGGAACCTCTCTTCCAGCTTTCATTGCCTTCTCTGCCCTACAGAGAGCGTGGATTTTTTCCCTGCACACCATTTCCCTCCTGGATTCACAGCTTAACCTCTTCAGTGAGCTTGGGCTTTCACTAAAGGCAAGACAAGAGGTAATCATTAAGCTTCAGGCCTGGTATTATAAACCACTCCTGAGATCAGCAAGCACTATGAACTGGCAACCATCAGCAGAAGGTGGGGGAAGGAGGGAAAACTGCAGCAAAAACAAAGTACCCTCTAATGTCTCAACAAATTATAGCTCACAGAAGCTGAACCCAAGACAATGCTTTTCCTGGTAGTCTCCCTATAGAAACCACAGGTATTCTTTGTGCCTCCAAACACCTTTAAACTGCATTCAAAATTAGGGTTATGAGTCTGGAAATCTTTCTTTGCTAATTTGTTGTACATGAATGCCTGCAGAAGCCTTTGAATGGTAAATGCCGTGGGAGGGGCAGTTTCCATGGTAACTTTTCAGTGCACCTTTTTTCTTGCACTTCAATTAGATCTTCATTGCTGAGCGGTTGTGAATGAGAAGGTAACAGCTCAGTCTCATCTGGAGGGCTGGAGGAGATATGAGATCTGCAGCCTTCTAGATGCAGCTATATTCTCAATCCACTGAGTTGTAGTATGCTTGTTTTGTTCCATCTCTTCATGGTACCCCAGCACCGCAATGCAACACACATGCAATGGACCAATTTCCTTAATATACCAAGCTTACCAGTTAATATGAACAATATCAAAGCACAATGGAAAAAATGAGCAAAGGGCATAGATAGGCAGCTTACAGAAAAAGAAAATTAATGGCTTACATTGTATGAAAATGTGGTTAATCTCATTCACAATGACAGAAGTACATATTTAAGTAAGATTACATTTTTCACCTACCAGACTGGAAAAGATCTAAAAGTTTGATAATGTACTGTGTTTAGAGAATGTGGAAAACCCATCATTTTATATACTCTTCTGTGGGAGGGTAAATTGGTTTAATCTCTTTGGAGAGTGATTTTGCAGTTTCTGTTCAGAAATTCATCCTACAAGTATAATTACATTTGACTTAAAAATACAAGTAAAAGAATATTGTTGAAGCAAATGACTGGGACAGATTAAATGAGTTGATGCATCCAGACAGTTACACACACTGGACAATGAGAGACAAAAATATAGTTGGCTTTTCCTCAAATTCCAGAGTTGGATGTTTAGCCTATTTGCGAAACACTGTTAAAGGATAATTCTCAAAAAAAAAAAAAAAAAAGAAAGGAAAACCATGACTCTTATACAGACATAAAATTAACAAGTGCTAAAGATTTAATTTTGCTCAAAATGAAGGCACTCTTGTCTGAACTTAAGTTCATGTGTCTAGCACATATGAGGTTAAACAAACCAAAAAGTTGGTTTTCGGAGCAGAGAAAGGTTTATTGCAAAGGCCAAGCAAGGTAAACGGGCTGCTTGCGCTCAAAAGGCCTGAACTTCCCAATGACTTCCAGGCAAGAGGTTTAAAAGACGCTGTTAGGGGAGAGGGTGGTGAGATGCCTGATTAGATTGTGGACCTTCTTTTGACTGGTTGATGGCAAGGTAACAGGATGATGTTTCAGGAATCTCAGCATTCTGGTTTCCAGCCAGTCTGAGTTCTAGTGCTTGTGATCAGCATGTAGTCCCCTTCCTCACCTGGGTGAGGGTCTTAGTTTCTGCAGAAATGCTCAAAGATATGGATCAGATTGTTATCTATATTTCTTTCAGAAGGAACCAGGAGTCCTGTGACTCTCTTTTCCTAATCATTAACTGCTTGAGCCAGTTTTTTGGAACTTGGGAAAGGCCTGGAGACTGAAGCATTTTTCTTGCAAACAAGAAACAGGGACAGGGAAAGACTTTGTATAGAGGAGGGCTAGGCAGATGTCATAACTGGTTCAAAGGAGAAGTCAAGAAGCAAAGATTCATATGCAGTAAAGGAAGGTTGAAATGGACGTGCAAATGAGGGGTAAACTGGTCTTCAACAGGTGTGTGTGTAGGGGGTTTGTCCCTGCACCCGACAGAATCGACTTGCGTGTCTATAGGTAGGAGTTATTTTGCCTTATTATCAGTTATCTGTAATTTACAGAGTGGTAAAATAGCTCTCATAGAAACACAGTAATGCTGCAAGGTTGACCACAGTGCACAGTTTTCCACTGAAGCCATTTTCTGTACTAGATTTAAGTGATAAATGCAAGTCTAACAGAGTGTAAAATCCTGTGGTCCCAATGTTATGTGTGTATGTGTGCGCTTAGTTGTTCAGTCATGTCCGACTCTTTGTAACCCATGGACTGTAGCCTGCCAGGTGCCTTTGTCCGTGGGGATTCTCCAGGCAAGAATACTGGAGTGGGTTGCCATGCCCTCCCCCAGGGAATCTTCCCAACCCAGGCATCAAACCCAGGTCTTCCACATTGCAGGAGGATTCTTTACCATCTGAGCCACCAGGGAAGCCCATGACTGACCGTGTCTGTATATGTACATATATATACGTGACATTCAAATATATGTACCTGAGTATGGCATTGGTGATATAGTGGTGAGCATAGCTACCTTCCAAGTATATGCGAAGTGAAAGTGAAGTCACTCAGTCGTGTCTGACTCTTTGCGACCCCATGGACTGTAGCCTACTGTAGCCTACCAGGCTCCTCTGTCCATGGGATTTTCCAGGCAATAGTACTGGAGTGGATTGCCATTTCCTTCTTCAGGGGATCTTCCTGACCCAGGGATTGAACTTGGGTCTCCCACATTGTAGACAGATGCTTTACTGTGTGAGCCACCAGGGAAGTCCAAGTATGTGTACATGTATACATATGTGTGTTCACGTATACATTGACTATTCCTTGATCGAGACAGAGGAGACTAATAATTGTGTCTGACGCTCTAGAGAGGGACTGAAAGTTGGGAATCTGAGATGAAAGAGAAATCTAGTTTTTATTGTATATACCTTTTTATACTGCTTGAGTTTTTTTCCTTTACTTTTGCCATGAACATTTTTTCCCAAGGAAAAGAAACCTTTCCTAAGGTTCATAAACCTTACTGAGACAACTAATAAAACAATGAATTATATAAATGAAGCAATGTGTAAAATACAAGGAGAAACTGATAGAAATACAATAGCCATGGGAACAGACCCCTTAACAAACCTCTTTCAGGTCTTGGCAGTTGAGTAGACAGAAAAATAAGTAAGGCTTATAATAGCGGTTTTCAACATGGGCTGCCTACTAAGGTCAGTTAGGGAGCTTCCTTCTGTGTATGTACTCAGTTGCTCAGTCATGTCTGACTCTTTGCAGCTCCATGGATGGTAGCCCTCCAAGCTCCCATATCCATGGAATTTTCCAGGCAAGAATACAGGTGTAGGAAGGGTTGCCACTTCCTATTCCAGGGGATCTTCCTGACCCAGGGATCCAACCTGCATCTCTTGCATTGGAAGGTGGATTCCTTATCACTAGCACCACCTGGGAAGCCCAAGGAAGTTTCTTAGGAAAGCCTTTTTATTTCAAACATGCAAGAGTAGACAGACTAAGCTAATGAACTCTTATGACCTACCACCCAACTTCGACATTTACCAATTCCTGGCCAACTTTCCCTACCCCCTTTCTCCCCTTCTATATTATATTGAAGCAAATTCCAGAAACTGTATCATTTAATCTATAAACACTTCCTACAGGCAGTATCTCTAAAATATGAGATCTTAAAAAAAAATAACCAAAATGCCAATATCATTTTTTTTAATTAAAAATTCATAGGTACAATATCATTATACTACCTAAAAAATAGCAGTAATTACTTCATCAAAGATTCAGTATTAAAATTCCCAATTGTTTTATAAAAGTCATTTTTACAAATAGTTTTGTTTGAATTAGGATTTGAATAAAGTCCACGCATTTTGATTAGTTGATGTGTCTTTCAAGTCTCTTATTGAAATCCATACATTACCTAGGGAGCTTCTAGAAAGTATTGAAGTCCAGACTTTATCCTGACAATGTTAAATTTTACCTGGACCGTGTACTCATGGAAAACAAGGATAGTTAAAGAAACCTACACACACACATACACACACAGACAGAGCGTCTTTTGTGTTCTGGAAAAGACTGGAAAGAAGCATTTTCTTCCATATGACTTAGGTAAGACTCATGCATCCTTCTTATTTACCTATGACAAGACTAGCCTCTAAGTTCCCATTCTTGACTTCATAAATGATTAACTGGACTGCTTGTCACTGTTGACCAATCAGAACAAAATGCTTGTTAGCCAAACTTTGGTTAAGGGTCTCTCCCAAGTTCCCTGAGCTGTAACTCAGTAATCCTTTTGAATAAAGTCTCTCTTTACTAAATCTGGATGTTTTTGACAGTCTCTAGAAACCTTTTTTCTCCACTTGATTATAATATGAAATGAGATTTGAGAATCATTCCTTAGAGGTCATGAGCAATACAATTAATAGGATAATCTAATACATATGTATCTTTGTTGGTCTATGTCCAGCAGAAGGTAGATTCTATGTGCGGTCTTAGTGTAGCTGCTTTATTTAGGAAGTAATCTCAGGAACACAAGAAAAAGAGCAAAGACGGTAAAACAAGAAGGAGGAAAACCCCAGCCAGGATTCGTAAACGAGCAAGTTGTCCCGTGGGTAACTGAAGCTCAGTTACTCTGGGGATTTCTTCCAGGACAGCAAAGATAAGGTAGTTATCCAATTTTACCTATCCCTAACTGGTTGAGAACATTCTCTGAGGGCTTTTAAGTCCCAAACCCTGCTGAGTACCTTCAAGTAGAGAAGCAGAGATGTATAGATCCTTGAAGGGACTGTCAGTTCACTGTCCCCTACAGCTGCAGAGACGACCAAGGGCTTAGAGAGTTAGGATCAAGAACATGTGCTGCCATAATGAATTTTATGCCTACAGAGAACATCATTTTTTAATTCTTGCCAGTGCCACTTAAACTTTAAAAGTTGACCACAAGGGACCTTCTATAAATGCCCCCAGATAGAAATTAACTAAGATTTGTTGAATGTTTACTATGTGCTAAAGTTTTTACCTGAATTGTGTGTGTGTGTGCTTTGTTGTTGAGTTGTGTCCGACTCTTTGTGACCCCATGGACTGTAGCCTGCCAGTCCATGGAATTTTCCAGGCAGGAATACTGGGGTGGGTTGCCATTTCCTTCTCCAAGAGATCTTCCCAACCCAGGAATTGAACCCACATCTCTTGCATCTCCTGCATTGGCAGGTGGATTCAGTTATTATAATTTAATGCTCAGGGCAACCATATGAGATAGGTGTTATCATTATCTCAATTTTACAAATGAAGAAATTGAGCCTTAGATTAAATACTCTGCCCAAGGTCATGTAGGCAGAAAAAAGAGAGGAATTTAAACTCCAGCCTTCTGACTCAAGAATGCAAGTTGCTAACCACCATGGGATATGCTTCCCCACAGCCTTTAATCATAATGTGGGAAAACCACATGTTAATAATAACAATGGTGTAAATGATCCAACAATAAATACCCCAACCATTGGGGGATTTAAAATTTTTCTCTACAGAGAGAATGAAAGCAATAATGAGAGAAACTCTATGGCAAAATTTATGAATTATGGCTAAAGCTGTGATGAAAAAGAATATCATTATAAATCAGAGTGATGTTATATGAGTTAAACATTCTACTCAGAAGGTTAGAAAAAGAACAAATTAAGCTCAGGCAGTGGAAATAAGAAATTAAGACAAATGACAACAGAGAGGATTTCCAATTCATGTCAAGGTGAAATAACAGGAAATGGATTTTACCTCGAGTCTAGGACAACTGAAAAACAGACAAAACATTAAACAGTGGTTTTTAAGACACTCAGTATCAGGCAACAGAGGACAGTGATCCCTGATGAGAAATATGAATTGACCCCTTCCTTGAGAGAATTTCCAGGTGTTGGTATAAGAAGTGAACCCAGGAAGAGCCTGGGGACTCCTTGAGTTGAGGAGAAGAAACTGAAAATCTGGAGGAGAATAAGATAGCAAGAGTTCTTAGGCTAGGCTTCCAAAGAGGAGAGAATTGCCCTCAGAGAGAAACCTGGAGCCTATAGAGGGTTTTCCTCAAATATTCCCAGGAATACTGATCAGATGTGAGAAAATAACCTGAGGCCAGGGAAAGGAATACCTCAAAAGAATTAATGCCCAGTGCACAGTGCTATTAATGCAGGAGTTTACTGTTAAGATTTTCAAGGTGGTGGTCGAGAAAAAATGTACTCAAACTTCCACTTGTGAATATTATCTCTTTATTAGGGTTTCACAGGTTCACCATTTTTTTGTGGGGGAGGGGGAAGGAAAGAGTAGGTTTATTTCTTTGCCAGGCAAAGGAGGAACACAGTAGGCTAATGCCTCAAGAACTATCAGTTCAGTTCAGTCGCTCAGTCATGTGTGACTCTTTGCGACCCCATGCACTGCAGCATGCCAGGCTTCCCTGTCCACCACCAATTCCTGGAGCTTATTCAGACTCATGCCATTGAGTTGGTGATGCCATTCAACCATCTCATCCTCTGTCGAACTGTGCCCCCCTTTAAATTTTTTTGTACTTTTAAAAATTTTTATTGGAGGATAGTCAATTTACAATGTTGTCATGGATTTGCTCTTTAAAGCATAAAAGTGGGAATTGGGGTACAGCCAAGGGGAAGAAGTGGGCTTGCTCAAGTGGTCACTTATCTAGGTTACTGAGGGCTTTCTGAAAGAAACTGCATTGGTGGTGGTACCCTAATTCCTTATTTGCCAGTAGCTGTGTTATACAACTGGTAACATGCTTGTTTAAGTTATCTTTTGAAATGGAAGCCTGAACAGTCAAAAGCCTAATGTCAGGCACTTATGCTACCATGCTGTGTTGGGTACAAGCATGATGTCATTTCAGAGAGTTAAGAATGAGTTAAAGGATGGGAATGAATGCTGAGTAGCATAAGGGTGGGTGTGGGGACTATGCTGATTCTGTGCATGTTCATGCTTTGCCCTGGTTGACTGGAATTGCCTCCTGGAGCCCACATTTTCCAAACTCTCTTGTCAGCTTTTGGTCGGTTTCAGCACTACTAAGAGTCTGGAGAAAAAAAGAAAGGAAGAAGCCAAGGAATTTCTTCCTCTTTGCTCTGGGCATCGTCTCTGGCAGGGGCTGTGTCTCCTCCCTAGATCAGCTATGGCACATACAGACTTTTATGTAGGTGAAAGATTGTGTGGGTGCTAAGCCTTTGAAATGTGTCTCTGGATCACTTGTTTGCTATAGCTCCAGGAAAAGGATTAGAAGACTATTAATGATGCTGTCTATTTAAGGGGGCTTTCTCTAAGATGACTTTTCCTCATTTGGTTATTTTTAAAGAGGAAAAAAAGTATGCTGTCCCTTTCCTCCATTAATGCTCTTTGATGAATAGTGCAAACTATCACCTGGTATTTATTTTTGTAAGCCCCTAATTGCAGCTAATCAAGCATTTACTTTGGATTTACAGGCTCTTGCTGCAGGTACATTTTTAGCCATCCTCGGTAAAGAAACGTAATTGCAGTAGCCATAGAAATGAACATGAGAAAAAGTAAGAGATGAGTATCATCACTTATTACTTAAGCATACCTTCTTTTTTTCCTAGTCACATAGAGATCAGAAAGAGAAAATAACATTTTAAATAGAATTTATGAAATAGAGAAGCTGTTGGCAAAGAGCCTTGATAAAAACACCATGGTATTTTCATGTAAGGAAACTGTATCTAGTACACTCATTTTATTCAAAAATAGAATTATATAGTACTTAATCAGTAAATTTCAAAACCCAAATCAAATATTATTTTCTTTTCCAAAATGTTTTTATTTCTATTTTAAAGATAAAAATGTTTCCTTGTCTAGATCAGTCTGACCTACTTTGCCATTTAGGATATTGGTAGAACATACAACAATTTTTAGACTTAATTGAATCTTAGTGACCATCAAGTGCAGCCCTCTGCATTTAACAGGAAATTGGGACCAAATGACTTGGTTAGGTGAGTAAGTGGCAAGCCAGAACCACAAACCACCCTCTTGACTCTATTTTCACTGCTTCCTATAAATGTTAATGGTTCTTAAATGAACAGTAGTTTTTCTTCAAACTATGGGTACCCTTCCTCAGCATTTCTACCCTTGTGATTCTCTTCTATTCCCTCCCCCAGTTGAAAACCAGCATTTTATAATCTTCCACTTCTCATATCAAAATGTAAAATCCCAACTTAACTGTGATGGTAGTCTCTGATGTGTAAGATTAAACTATCTCTTATGAACAAATCAATGCCAGTTTTCTAGATTCCATTCTTTTTTCCCACAGAAAAATGGATATGAAAGATATGGAAATAACTTTTCCAGCTCCATGTCAGTCCTAAACAAATTAGATCATATCTATATGATAGGGGCTAAATAATAAGATAACCTGAAAGACCTTATCTTAAGGTAACTTCTTTTTGTCTATTTCTATTCATTCGTTTCCTAAAACTTTACGTTCACATCCCAGACTCTGTGTTGGGCTCCAGGGGCACAGGTCCTGCTGTTGGTGTAGGAGCTTATTGTTAAGGTTTTCAAACTGGAGGTCAGGAAAAAAAATATTAAAACTTCTACCTGTATTATCTTTTTTCTATTTTCAGCTTTTACCTTTAACAGAATTAGCTGTTTACATGTTAAATTCTGTTAAAAGAATTACATGATTAGAGTTCAAAGAGTCAAAAGAGTTCTACCAAAACAACAGGGTCCTGCTGTATAGCACAGGGAAGTATAGTCAATATCCTGTAGTAAATCATAATGGAAAAGAATATGAAAAAGATTGGTGGGAGGGAGGCTCACAAGGGAGGAGATATATGTAAACTTATAGCTGACTCATACAGCAGAAAGTAATGCAGCATTGTGAATGAATTATCCTCCAATTAAAAAAAAGAATATATATATATGTATAACTGAATCACTTTGCTGTACAGCAGAAATTAACACAACATTGTAAATCCACTATACTTCAACAAAAGCAACAGACAAACAAGACTCCCAAGTTTAGGAGGCTGATGCAACCTTGAGCCATTTGGCATGATCATAGTATTTATTCATTCACTTAAAAAATGTTTAGTGAGTATCTTCAATATACTAGTTAATGAAACACATACTAACAAGGTAAATTGGCAGTTATTCCTGAACAGCTTTGGTCTAGAGGAAGAAATGAGCTATTAAATAATTAAGTTGCACATGGTAAGTGTTGTAAAGAACTGAGTAAAACTTATCTGAAACACAGAGGAAAGGGAGAAGAGCTTTGGGGAGGTTGAGAAAGTCTTTCTAGAAGAGACATTGGGCTTTGATCTTGAGGGAGAACAATATAAGGAACTGTGCAAAGTCAGTGTCTGACTGTGTGCAAAGTCAGACATGAAAGACTGAACCATATTCCAAGAATGAATTTCCCAATCACTGCACACGACCGGAAGACTTGTAGAGCCAAACTTCACTCAGTCCAGACCAAACCAGAAGCAAATCCAGAATCTCCCAACAGACTCCCAACAGGAGGAAGGGGTTTTAAGCCTTGCCAGACCTTGCAAAGCTTCTCTAATCTCTTTGCTGCTGCTGCTGCTGCTGCTGCTAAGTCACTTCAGTCATGTCCGACTCTGTGCGACCCCATAGACAGCAGCCCACTAGGCTCCGCCGTCCCTGGGATTCTCCAGGCAAGAACACTGGAGTGGGTTGCCATTTCCTTCTCCAATGCAGGAAAGTGAAAAGTGAAAGTGAAGTCGCTCAGTCATGTCCAACTCTTCGAGACCCCCATGGACCGCAGCCTACCAGGCTCCTCCGCCCATGGGATTTTCCAGGCAAGAGTACTGCAGTGGGGTGCCATTGTCTGATTTCTTTAGAGCTAAGCTAGCCCTTGGACTGCAAGGAGTTCCAACAAGTCAATTCTAAAGGAGATCAGCCCTGGGTGTTCTTTGGAAGGAATGATGCTAAAGCTGAAACTCCAGTACTTTGGCCACCTCACGCGAAGAGTTGACTCACTGGAAAAGATTCTGATGCTAGGAGGGATTGGGGGCAGGAGGAAAAGGGGACGACAGAGGATGAGATGGCTGCATGGCATACTCACTCGATGGACGTGAGTTTGAGTGAACTCCGGGAGTTGGTGATGGACAGGGAGGCCTGGCGTGCTGTGGTTCATGGGGTCGCAAAGAGTTGGACACGACTGAGCGACTGAACCGAACTGAACTGAACCTATCCAAGTGATAGGCTGCAATGCACTGCCCCCTAGAGTCAGTTGTAGTGTTGATGATAGTAATAGAAACAAAATTGGAAATGAAGCTTGATTTCAGTAGGTGGCAGTAGTCACAAAGCAGATATTTGTGTTTCTTTTCAGTTATTTTAGCTTTAGGTGTTGACCACACCTTTAGCGTTTAAACACACTGGGTCTGGAAGCCGGAGCCTGGAGGGACGTTAGTCATTCCCTCAGCCAGCATCACATGGTTTACAGTTGACCACCTTGACCAGCAGTAGACTCATCACACTTCTCCCAGTGGAGTCCTTCACCTGAACCTGCAATGTTAATGCTTGTTTTTAAGTGCAAGAGAACTTCATTGTCAGAGTTCTTACTACTGGAGTACCCATAATTACAACTTGGGAGATAAAGGTCATCCCAACATGAAATGTTGATGGACTAATCGATCCCTAAAAAGCTAGTCCCCATTCACACCTCCTTCTGGCTTCACATAGCCTCTACCCCACACCCAACCTTAGTGTCAGAACGTCACTGTGTTTACTGTGGGTACCAGCTGCAAAGTGATATTGACAGTCTTGCAAAAGATGCAGGGTTTCACTAAGATAAAGAAAGTGATGACGGAGGACTGATTCAATAATTCTTGGAAAACCTCCAAGAAGTGAGAGTCTGGCAGAGTTTGGTTACAACTGAAAAAGAGCGAATCAACGAAGATAATGATAGGGGCCTCAGTAGGAGATGATTGGAAATTCAAAGGGTCTGGAGAAGTCCTGGGAAAAAGTGATGAAGCTCTTGACTATTTTACAAAATTTCCCTTTTAAAACACCTTTCTGTGAAAGTCAAGTAAGAACTGATTGATGTCATATTTTGCTGTCATATAATATTTTTCCAGAAAAAACATGCCCCAAACAAGTCTTGATTCATTTTTGTGTTTTAAGAATTAGTCCATTTTTTGCTGAGATGATCAAAATGTGATTAAATGTAAAATAAAATAAATGTACTATCATAATTTTTAGTTCCTTTTAAGGTGAAGCCCCAATTCACACACCCCTACACACACTCATTGCTCTAAAATGTTGCTTCCCGTTTAAGTGAATTCTCTTAAAGTAACCTCTCCCTAGGACTAATTATCCTCAGAAACCTTTTTCTAAGAACTCCTTAATTCTATTTTGTAAGAGCTTTGTGCCCATATCTGAGGTTATTGATGTTTCTCCCGGCACTCTTGATTCCAGCTTATGCTTCATCCACAGTCCAGCATTTCTTGTGATGTACTCTGCATGTACGTTAAACAAGCAGTGTGACAATATATAGCCTTGATGTAATCCTTTCCCAATTTGGAACCAGTCTGTTGTTCCATGTCCAGTTCTAACTGTTGCTTCTTGACCTGCATACAGATTTCTCAGGAGGCAGGTCAGGTGGTCTGGTATTCCCATCTCTTTTAGAATTTTTCAGTTTGTTGTGATCCACACAGTCAAAGGTTTTGGCATAGTCAATAAAGCAGAAATAGATGTTTTTCTAGAACTCTCTTGCTTTTTCCATGATCCAGCAGATATTGGCAATTTGATCTCTGGTTCCTCTGCCTTTTCTAAGTCCAGCTTGAACACCTGGAAGTTCACGGTTCATGTACTATTTAAGCCTGGCTTGGAGAATTTTGAGCATTACTTTACTAGCGTGTGAGATGAGTGCAATGGTGGGGTAGTTTGAGCATTCTTTGCCATTGCCTTTCTTTGGGGTTGGAATGAAAACTGGCCTTTTCCAGTCCTGTGGCCACTGCTGAGTTTTCCAAATTTGCTGGCATATTGAGTGCAGCACTTTCGCAGCATCATCTTTTAGGATTTGAAATAGCTCAACTGGAATTCCATCACCTCCACTAGCTTTGTTCGTAGTGATGCTTCCTAAGGCCCACTTGACTTCACATTCCAGGATGTCTGGCTCTGGGTGAGTGATCACATCATCGTGATTATCTGGGTCAAGAAGATCCCTTTGGTATAGTTCTTCTGTGTATTCTTGCCACCTCTTCTTAGTATCTTCTGCTTCTGTTAGGTCCATACCATTTCTGTCCTTTATTGTGCCCATCCTTGGAAGAAAAGCTATGACCAACCTAGATAGCATATTAAAAAGCAGAGACATTACTTTGTGGACAAAGTTCCATTTAGTCAAAGTTATGGTTTTTCCAGTAGTAATGTATGGGTGTGAGAGTTGGACTGTTAAGAAAGCTGAGCACCAAAGAATTGATGCTTTTGAACTGTCATGTTGGAGAAGACTCTTGAGAGTCTCTTGGACAGCAAGATATCCATCCTGTCCATCCTAAAGGAAATCAGTCCTGAATATTCATTGGAAGGACTGATGCTGAAGCTGAAACTCCAACACTTTGGTCACCTCATGAGAAGAAGTGACTCATTTGAAAAGACCCTGATGCTGGGAAAGATTGAAGGTGGAAGGAGAAGGGGACAACAGAGGATGAGATGGTTGGATGGCATCACCGATTCAATGGACATGAGTTTGAGTTAGCTCCGGGAGATGGTGAAGGACAGGGAAGCCTGGCATGCTGCAGTCCATGGAGTTGCAGAGTCGGACACGACTGAGTGAGCTGAACTGAAGAGCTTATAGGGTGCCCTACGCTGAAGACATTCTAGATGTGTTGTGTTTTTGTTAGTGAAGATTGCAAACCTGGCTCCAGATCACTGGCCTTGTTCCTTTCTCCAAGAGCAGTGAGGTTTCCCCATGACAGCTACGTCTACTTGCTCCAGACTTGAATCATGGAAGTGCTGGACTGGCTCACAGAAGCTGCTTTCTGGGGTCTATGAGAAATTCAGCTGCTGATATAACTGGCTGTTCGTCCTTCCTTTATAGCACAGCAGCTACATTAAAAAAAAAAAAGCGATACAGGTAAATAAAAAAATTTTATAAAGTGAGTCAATTCTAGCAGAGGGGGAAGCCCATTTTAAAAACCAGAGGATCCCTGTTTTATGGCTTGTAAGGATTAAGTTAGGTTAAAGGTGTGAAAGAATTTTAGCATGACAGGAAAGGTTGTTTTTTTTTTTCCACCTCTTTCCCACTATTTTTTCACTTTTACCTTCTATCAAGTAGAAGGTAAAGGGATTCCTTTTTTTCGTTGTATCATTCATGCGGTAAGTATGAGCAGGAGAGTGATGTTATGGGAAGTTGATTGTCAAGGAGGGAAGAAAGATCAGCCAGAGGAATACAGGTTGTCTATAAAGATATAAAACAGAAACCAGTGGTTACTTTTAGTAAAACTACAGGCTGAGGGGAGAGCAGTGTGTTTCTATCCATGTTTCCAGGCATAAAAGCACAACCCATTCTTGAGGACTGAGCACTGAGGTACATGAATGATTTGGTCACAGCCAGTTTTGGATGGATTACAATCCAGGTCTTTATTCTGTATCTTAACTATGATGAATCAGTTCATCAGGCTGTCAAGGGAAGTGAAAGCTTCACTGTGAGAGGATGTTTGAAATGAAAAGGCTGTGTTGGACTTGGTTCCTGCACTCAAGGGTCTTGGGGGGAACAGAACTGTGAAATAACTGGAGATTATTTTGCAATCTAAACTGCAGACTGCAAATCTGGCTGCATACCAGGACCGAGCAGGGGATGTACCTGAGGGAACTTGTCACTTAAAAGAAAGCAATTGCATGGATGCATGTAAATGACAGTGGACTTATATGTGAGAATATAGGGAGTGGTAAAGAGGAACCATTGGAGAAGGCAATGGCAACCCACTCCAGTGTTCTTGCCTGGAGAATCCCAGGGATGGGGGAGCCTGGTGGGCTGCCGTCTATGGGGTCGCACAGAGTCAGACACGACTGAAGTGACTTAGCAGCAGCAGCAGCAAAGAGGAA
>NW_011494615.1:2771788-2789464 GCF_000754665.1 Bison bison bison
GCAAAGAGGAACCAGAGATCAAATTGCCATCACTTGTGGAGTGGGTTGCCATGCATTTCCCACTTCCCAACCCAGGAACCAAACCCAGGTCTTCTGCATTGCAGGCGGATTCTTTACCATCTGAACTACCAGGTAAGCCCATGGAAAAAGCAAGGGAATTCCAAAAAAAGCTCTTCTGCTTCACTGACTGTGCTAAAGCCTTTGACAATATGGATCACAACAAACTGTAGAAAATTCTTAAAGAGATGGGAATACCAGACCACCTTACCTGTCTCCTGTGAAATCTGTATGCAGGACAGAAAGCAACAGTTAGATACAGACATGGAACAGCAGACTGGTTCAAAATTGGGAAAGGAGTACATCAAGGAGTATATTGTCACCCTGCTTATTTAACTTATATGCAGAGTACATCATGCGAAATGCTGGGCTGGATTAAGCACAAGCTGGAATCAAGATTGCCAGGAGAAATATCAACAACCTCAGATATGCAGATGATGCCACTTTAATGGCAGACATTGAAGAGGAACTAAAGAGCCTCTTGATGAAGGTGAAAGAGGATAGTGAAAAAGCTGGCTTAAAACTCAACATTCAAAACGCTAAGATCGTGGCATCCGGTCCCATCACTTCATGGCAAATAGATGGGGAATAAGTGGAAGCTGTAACAGATGTTATTTTCTTGGGCTCCAAAATCACTGCAGATGGTGATTTCAGCCATAAAATTAAGACACTTGCTCCTTGGAAGGAAAGCTACGACAAACCTAGACAGCATGTTAAAAAGCAGAGACATCACTTTGCTGACAAAGGTCCATGTAGCCAAAGCTATGGTTTTTCCCATAGTCATGTACAGATGTGAAAATTGGACCATAAAGAAGGCTGAGTGCCAAAGAATTGATGCTTTCGAACTGTGGTGCTGGAGAAGACTCTTGAGAGTCCCTTAGACAGCCAGGAAATCAAACCAGTGAAGCCTAAAGAGAATAAACCCCGGATATTCATTGGAAGGACTGATGCTGAAGTTGAAACTCCAATACTTTGGCCACCTGACGCGAAGAGCTGACTCATTGGAAAAGACCCTGATGCTAGGAAAGATTGTGTACAAGAGGAGAACGGGTCAGCAGAGGATAATAAGATAGTTAGATAGCATCACTGACTCAGTGGACATGAGTTTGAGCAAACTTTGGGAGATGGTAAAGGACAGGGAAGCCTGGCGCACTGCAGTTCATTGGGTTGCTAAGAGTCAGACATGACTTAGCAACTGAACAACAACAACAAAGACCGAGGCAAACAGCTTGTGTCATTTCAAAAGGGACAGCAGCCTCAACTCAGCTTCAAGGAGCCCAGTGAGAAAACAGGTCTATAATTTCCAGATCTTCTGATTTGGTCAAAAGAAGAAAGAAATCTTGATGTTTATATGGAATTTCTCAATTTTTAAAAGTCCTTATAATAAAATGGCGAAACATGGGTCTGCAGCTTTCTTGGGGAATCTCTGCAAACACGTGGTGACAAGTGGAAAGCCAGGGAAGCTCAGAGAAGAGAGAAGAGGGTTGGGGGGAGCCTGGCATCCTGGGGCTGTTGGATGGACCCTCTTACTGGCAGGAGGGTGGGTCCACACCTCCCTCTGGGTGGAGGGCAGGATGCAGAGCCATATCTTCCGAGCACACTCCTATAGCCCAGGGACTGGCTCTGACTTCGTCTGCTTGTCCTCTTTGCAGCTATTCCCTAGAGGAATTGTGGGGACAATGAGAGAAGAGTCTGTTTTGTTCATTTTTTTTTTTTTTACAAAACAGTATGGAATTGTCTAAGTGATCGGAGGCAAAATTTTCTAACATTTGGAGAGTATAAAATAAAAAGTAAGAACTCTCCTCTATTTCCATTTCTAAGAGGTAATCACTGTTAAATTTTTTGGCTGTTATTCCAGAAATTTTCTAAGTGTATAAAAACCACATATGTGATTTATTTCTTTTTTTCCCCCAGGAGCTAGAGGAAAGATGATTGGCCTTCGGACAGAGAGCACAGTCCCAACTTTGTGCCTTTTTGTCTATAGTGTTTCCTGCTTGGAAGGCCTTTCTCGTCCTCTTCCTCTCCTGGCGCAAATGCCTTGAAAGGCAGCACAGTACAGAAAAACACAGAATCTCAGTCAGATTTTCTGGTTCCACAGTCTGGCTCTCTTGGATACTAGTTCTGACCCTAGCTGAGTTACTCGGGCTTTCCATGCCATGATTTTCCAATCTATTAAAAGGGCCTTAGGGACTTCCCTGGTGGTCCAGTGGTTGAGGCTTTGCCTTCCAGGGCAGTCAATCCCTGATTGGGTTGCTAGAATCCCCCATACCCTGTGGTCAAAAAACCCAAAAGTAAAACAGAAGCAGTATTGTAACAAATTCAATAAAGACTTTAAAAATGGTCCACATTAAAAAAAAAGAAACCTTTAAGAAAAGTCATTAAAATCAGAATCTGTCTCAAAAGGTTGTTACAAGAAATAAATATGTTGAAGGCCATGTGGCAGGATTTGGCACCAAACAAGTAGTGGCACTATGGTAGAGAATCTGCCTGCCAGTGCAGGAGACACAAGAGACTCGGGTTCGTCCCTGGGTTGGAAAGATCCCCTGAAGGAGGAAATGGTTACCCACTCCAGTATTCTTGCCTGGAGAATTCCATGGACAGAGGAGCCTGGTGGGCTACAATTCATGGTGTCACAAAGGGTCAGACACGACTGAGCGCGCGCACACACACAAGTAATTTATAGGTGTTCACTATTACCATTGTTCTCAAAGGCCTAACATTTTTTTTTTCCTTTCTATTAGGAAACCTTCCTCAATCATCCTCAATTCCTGCTCCTGTCTCCTCCCCAAACTTACCTCTTTTAGTGATGATGATGCCACTGAACTTGGCACCTTATTATATATACTGCCTCACACTGACTCAGCATGGGTCATGTGTGCCTGTGCATTGCTGACCTGTCTAGGGCGATCGCCATGCCTCTCACTTCTCTGTGTCTCTGCAGAGGCACCCCCATGAACAGAGGTAGGCAGGGATACAGGTGCGAGGATCTCCAGGTCTGTGTCCTACTCTGCCTGATGCTGCAGAGGTCAGTGAGAAGTCAGGGAGCTTGGGACCCAGCTGCCATTGCTTTGAGCTGCTCTTTATATTCACAGAAGGTGTCTTGCCAAAATTTAGAGCAAACGGTTTTAGAAGCTCTCTGCTAGCGTCAGGGCCCTAAGGGCGGTGATGCTCGGCACTTCTCCTCTCCCCAGGGAGCCTCTGAGATCATCTCAGTAAAACTTTAATGCCTGGAAGTCAATTAGAGTGGCGAATTCTCCTGTAATCAAAAGAGGCAGTGCTTTTATTGGAAAGGTGCAAACAAGAGGGGAAGGATGGCAGCTGTGTGAGGCTCTGCAGAGCTAATAGCTTGGGCTGAGAAAGTTATTTCAGCAGAGTCAGACAGTATCTACCAGACATGAAGGCAAAAGGAGGGGCTCTGGAGTAGGCAGAGGGGGAAACAGGCTAGGCCTTCAGAGGTGGCCTCCATGATTATCCTTAGAGTATGTCGAAGCATTCCTAGAGCAGATTCTCAGCTTCGATTTCCTGGGTCGTCCAGCAGATCCATGAATTACTCTCCATCTCTCACTTGAGAGAGGAGGAATGGAACTAAAAAGAGGTTAACATGACACTGGAGTTAATACCCCCCGCCTTTCTACTTTCAGAAAGCAGACCTCACTGGGGTGAGGAGTATGGATGAGGAGGCGGGGGAGCTCTGTTCTCTCTAAGCACATTCCCCGAAAGTGGCACCTTCTCAGTGCCTGCTAAGAGAATTCTGAAAAGCTGTTAGAGGAAGTCATGTGAAATTAATGACTTAAATATCACTGGACAGATGCACGAGTTGTATGTGTCTGTTCCATTTACTGCTACATAGCAAATCACCCCAAAACTGTCTTCCAAAAACCATTTTATTATGTTCACAGAGCCTGTGGGTCAGGAATTCAGGCAGGGCAACACTGAGGATGGCTTGTCTGTTCCATGATGTCTGGGGCCTCAGCTGGGAAGACATGTAGCAGGGAGTCACTTTACAGCTGGAGGCTAGAGTCTTCTGAGGGTTCAAGTGGCTGGACATCCAGGATTTCTCATCACATGGTCTTTAGCTGATGCTGGCTGTCAGTCAGGAACTCAGCTGGGGCGGTAGACCAGTGCACCACTTGTGTCTTCTCTAGCATGACAGTCCTAGGGTATTTGATACTCCTCTATGGAGGCTGACTTTCCCCAGAATGAACCTCCCCAAAGAACCAGGAAGATCTTTTATTTTTTATGTTTGTTTTTTGGGGGGGAAATCCAAATTTTACTTATTTGGCTGTGGTGGGTCTTAGTTGTGGCCTGTGAAATCTTTAGTTGCAGCATTCAAACTCTTAGTTGGGGCATGTAGGGTCTAGTTCCCTGACTAGGGATCAAACCCAGGCCCCCTGCATTGGGAGCACAGAGTCTTAGCCACTGGACCGACAGGGAAATCCCCAGGCAGACCTCTGAAGACCTAATATCTCTTCCACTCCAGTCTGTTGGTCAAAGCAGTCACAAGGGAAGGAACACAGACCCTGTCTCCTACTAGTGCTGAAGAATATGTAGCTGTTGTTTTTGAAAACCACAATATTGTCTTATTCCTTTATGTCCTCATTCGTTTATGACTCCGTGAATCCCTAATAACATAGGAGTTGTTCTTGAAGTCAGCAGGTGCTAGCATCCTGCCTTGGCTTTGCCACTAACTAGCTGTGTGACCTTGGAGAAGTTGTCTCACCCATCCAAATTTCTGTTTTCTCATTGATAAAGATATTTATTATAAAATAAATGTTTAGGTATCTTTTGTCACTTGTAAAATATCTTTTAAAAATTTTTATTGAAGTATAGTTGATTTCTGAGGTTGTGTTCATTTCTGCTGTACAGCAAAGTGATTCAGTTATACACAGATATACATTCTTTTTTATATTCTTTTCCATTATGGTTTATCTCAGGACATTAAATATAGATCCCTGTGCTATATAGTAGGACCTTGTTGTTTATCCATTCTATATGCTGCTGCTGCTGCTGCTAAGTCGCTTCAGTTGTGACAGACTCTGTGTGACCCCAGAGACGGCAGCCCACCAGGCTCCCCCATCCCTGAGATTCTCCAGGCAAGAACACTGGAATGGGTTGCCATTTCCTTCTCCAGTGTATGAAAGTTAAAAGTGAAAGTGAAGTCGGCTCAGTCATGTCCGACTCTTAGCGACCTCATGGACTGCAGCCCACCAGGCTCCTCTGTCCATGGGATTTCCAGGCAAGAGTATTGGAGTGGGGTGCCATTGCCTTCTCCGATTCTGTATGCAATAGTTGGCATTTTTTTGGTGTTTAGTCACTAAATCATGTTGGTTCCAACTCTTTCCAACTCTACTGCAGCACACCAGGCTTCCCTGTCCTTCACTATCTCCCAGACTTTGCTCGAACTCATGTCATTTGAGTCAATGATCTACTAACTCCCCAAAGTCCCAGTTCATCCCGCCCTCAACCCTTCCCTTGGCAACCACAAGTCTGTTCTCTATGTTTGTGAGTCTGTTTCTGTTTAGGAGATAGGTTTGTTTGTGCTATATTCTAGAGTCCACATGTAAGTGATATCATACAGTATTTTTTTTTTTTATCTTTCTGACTTCACTTAGTATAGTAATCTGTGGGTCCATCCATCATGCTGCAAGTGGCATTATTTCATTATTTTTTGCGGCTGAGTAATATCCATTGTATATATGTACCACATCTTCTTTATCCATTCATCTGTCAATGGACAGTTAGGTGGTTTCCATGTCTTGGCTATTGTGAATAGTGCTGCTATGAACAAAGGGGTGTATGTATCTTTTTGTATAAAATATCTTTAAAATGTAGCTGTCTGATACAGCTCTGTACAGGATTATGATAAGGGATTGAAATATTGCCAAGATGCAGGCAGAACTCTTGTGTGTGGCAGAAACTTGGTGACAACAGAGAGAAAAATGGGGAAAGGCCTTGAGAATGATTGTGAGAGATGGAGTAAGGGTAGGCTAAGGTGAGAGGAGTGTGTGAGGATCACCCAAGACAGGAAAAGATGAGGGTGATTTAAGAGGTCATGCGTGAGCTGTAAGGATACCACTGCTGCCCAAGACAGGAAGATAACTGTTCAGAGGAGGCATAAGATAGGCCAGAAACATTGAGGATGGAGACCAGAACATATGCCTGGATGGGGGTGTGTGGTGATGGTGGGAAGATCAAATTTCCTAGGCTCAGAGAGTAAGAGAGAGAGAGACAGTAAGATGAGTTAAGGAAGAATATTGTTCCTTTGGGGTCCTATGTGGCTCTGCCCAGGGCTGGAGGGGACATGTAGGGAGACTGGCTGCATAAATGTCAATGGCAGGCATTGGGGCTGTGCACTCAGGGGAAGTAACAGGCAGGCAGGGTTGGCTTCACGTGTGTGCGATCTGTACAGTCACACTGACACCTTCATCTAGGAGGGATCATGCTTGGTTTAATGCTCTGCTGTCACCATTTTGAAATTCAGATATAAACAGTTCACTTTTAACATTTATTATTCCTTTGTTCTCACCACTGAGGTACCATATTGGAACTAGGGTTCTTAGGTTGCAAGCAGCAGGAACCAACTTTTTCCTATTTAAAATAGCAGTTATGGGGACTTCCCTGGTGGTGCAGTGGATAAGAATCCATCTGCCAATGCATGGAATGTGGGTTTGATCCCTGGTCCAGGAAGATTCCACAAGCCATGGAGCAACTAAGCCCATGCACCAGAACTGCTGAAGCTGGGGCTCTAGAGCCCGCAAGCTTCAACCACTAAGCTCATGTGCCATAACTACTGAAGCTCACATGCCTACAGCCTGTGCTCCACAATAAGAGAAGCCTGTGCAGCACATTGAAGAATAGCCCCTGCTCGATGCAACTAGAGAAAGTTCATAAACAGCAAGGAAGACCCAGCACAGCCCCCAAATAAGTTAATTAATTAATTAAAAATAGCAATTATGGGAAGATGGAGGTTGAGGGGAGGTTCATTTGATTGAAGACAATGTTGAAGAGCCAAGAAGAGGCAGATAACAGGCAGCTCTGAATATACTGGTCTCCAGCTGGATGTAGCACCTGGCCCCGTGGAGGGACCTCAGTTGAAGAAAGAGTAAAACCACCTTGGAGAGTGTGGTCTCTGCTGCTGCTGCTGCTGCTGCTGCTGCTAAGTCACTTTAGTTGTGTCCGACTCTGTGCGACCCCATAGATGGCAGCCCACTAGATTCCTCTGTCCCTGGGATTCTCCAGGCAAGAACACTGGAGTGGGTTGCCATTTCCTTCTCCAATAGTGTGGTCTGAGAGAAATCTTATTGAAAAGGACCTCATAGAGCAACACCACTCTGTGATTCCTCCTATGGCCTGAGAGTTGAGGAGGGATCACAGGCGAGGGTAAAGAGGGAGAGCTTGGAGAAGGATAACTGGTATAGAAGCCTTTCCAAAGTAATCAGACAAAAAATAATTAAAAATGTGATGAACAGGACTTCATTTTACCCAGTTCTCCTGGGAACAAATCAATGAACCAATCATTATCTTCACCAGAGGCCCATTTAGAAAGAGAACATTTGAAAAAGCACATAGAACTGAAAGACTTGTAATGTGGAATTTTATCTCTAAGTGGTGATATCTCTAACTTTCTGGTGGGTAAAATACAAGCTTAGCTTAGCTTAAGTGGAAAGTGGTGTTTTTTGTTTTGTTTTGTTTTTTTTTTTTTAGTTCTACCAGTTTATTGCTACCAAACCGTCTCCCTCCACCCTCATGCATGCATGCATGCATGCATGCTCAGTCAGGTAACCTTATGGACTGCAGCCCTCCAGGCTCCTCTGTCCATGGACTTTTCCAGGCAAGAATACTGGAATGGGTTGCCACTTCCTTCTCCGGGTTTTATTTTTTAAATAGAGATAGATTGTTCTTTCCTGAAACCAGTGGTGAGTCATGATGGCCAAAGGACTAGATCATAGAGTCCTTAGTAACCCAAAGGGCTTCTTACTGTGTTTCTCACAATCCTCCAGAGAGGTAGAAGCTATTTTTAACTTATAGGTCAGGAAATTGAGGCACAGAGAGGTTAAGTAATTATCTTGTCTTGCTCCTAGGATGAGTGGGTCCTCGTTTGTCCTGGCACCATCCTTGGGGGTTTTAGAATTTCCTTGTTCATGTCTCCATTACTTCCTCTCTCCACTCAAGTGAGACTCAAGCCCCTGGCACAGGGAGGGCAGGCTGCAGAGGGCCCAGTGTCCACTGAAACTCTATGTCATAGGGCACAATGACCTTCCTGAACACAATGACCATTCATGAACAATGACCATCCCCAATGTTCCTGCTTCTTAGAAGTCTTCAACTGGGGAAGCCCGACATCCTGGACCCTTTGCTTGAGACCTAAATATTGATGAATGCCCTGACCACTCTGGGAAGGGTGACATGGAGCAAAGAAGAGCAACTCTCAAGGTTGAGGAGAAATCACTGACACCATCTAAGCCAGGGGCCACAGACCCACAGGCTACGAGAGCCACTCGGGTACCACAAACAAAAAAGTGGGCCAAAGGAGCTACAGCAATCAGAGAAGAGAAAGAAAGAAGAGGAATCCAGATTGGTAAGGAAGAAGTAAAACTCTCACTATTTGTAGATCACATGATACTGTATGTAGAAAACCCTAAAGATACTATAAGAAAATTGCTAGAGCTCATCAGTGAATTTAGTAAAGTTGCAGGATACAAAATCAATACACAGAAATCACTTGCATTCCTATATAATAACAATGAAAAATCAGAAAGAGAAATTAAGAGATCAATCCCATTTACCATTGCAACAAAAAGAATAAAATACCCAGGAATAAACCTATCTAAGAAGACAGTTCAGTTCAGTTCAGTTGCTCAGTCATGTCCCACTCTTTGCGACCCCATGAATTGCAGCACGCCAGGCCTCCCTGTCCATCACCAACTCCCGGAGTTCACTCAAACTCACATCCATCGAGTCAGTGATGCCATCCAGCCATCTCATCCTCTGCCATCCCCTTCTCCTCCTGCCCCCAATCCCTCCCAGCATCAGAGTCTTTTCTAGTGAGTCAACTCTTTGCATGAGGTGGCCAAAGTACTGGAGTTTCAGCATTAGCATCATTCCTTCCAAAGAACACCCAGGACTGATCTCCTTTAGAATGGACTGGTTGGATCTCCTTGCAGTCCAAGGGACTCTCAAGAGTCTTCTCCAACACCACAGTTCAAAAGCATCAATTCTTTGGCGCTCAGCTTTCTTCACAGTCCAACTCTCACATCCATACATGACCACTGGAAAAACCATAGCCTTGACTAGATGAACCTTTGTTGGCAAAGTAATGTCTCTGCTTTTTAATATGCTATCTAGGTTGGTCATAACTCCTCAAGGCAATGCCAAAGAATATTCAAACTACCACACGATTATACTCATCTCACATGCTAGCAAAGTAATGCTCAAAATTCTCCAACTCAGGCTTCAACAGTACATGAACTGTGAACTTCCAGATGTTCAAGCTGGATTTAGACAAGGCAGAGGAACCAGAGATCAAATTGCCAACATACAATGCTGCTGCTGCTGCTAAGTTGCTTCAGTCGTGTCCGACTCTGTGTGACCCCATAGACGGCAGCCCACCAGACTGCTCTGTCCCTGGGATTCTCCAGGCAAGAACCCTGGAGTGGGTTGCCATTGCCTTCTCCAATGCATGCATGCATGCTAAGTCGATTCAGTCGTGTCTGACTCTGTGCGACCCCATAGACAGCAGCTCACCAGGCTCCTCTGTCCACAGTATTCTCTAGACAAGAACACTGGAGTGGGTTGCCATTTCCTTCTCCACAACATACACTGGATCATCAAAAAAGCAAGAGAGTTCCAGAAAAAACATCTACTTTTGCTTTATTGACTACACCAAAGCCTTTGACTGTGTAGATCACAACAAACTGTGGAAAATTCTTAAAGAGATGGGAATACTAGACCACCTCACCTGCCTCCTGAGAAATCTGTATGCAGATCAAGAAACAACAGTTAGAACTGGACATGGAACAACAGACTGGTTCCTAATTGGGAAAGGAGTATGTCAAGGCTGTATATTGTCACCCTGCTTATTTAACTTATATGTAGAGTAACATGCAAAATGCTGGCTGGATTAAGCACAGGCTGGAATCAAGATTTCTGGGAGAAATATCAATAACCTCAGATACAAAGATGACACCACCCTTATGGCAGAAAGCAAAGAAGAACTAAAGAGCCTCTTGATGAAAGTGAAAGAGGAGAGTGAAAATATTGGCTTAAAACTCAACATTCAGAAAACTAAGATCATGGCATCTGGTCCTATCAGTTCATGGCAAATAGATGGGGAAACACTGGAAACAGTGACGGACTTTATTTTCTGGGCTCCAAAATCACTGCAGATGGTGACTGCAGCCATGAAATTAAAAAACGCTTGTTCCTTGGAAGGAAAGCTATGACCAACCTAGACAGCATATTAAAAAGCAGAGACATTATTTTACCAACAAATATCCATCTAGTCAAAGCTATGGTTTTTCCAGTAGTCATGTATGGATGTGAGACTTGGACTAGAAAGAAAGGTGAGCACTGAAAAATTGATGCTTTTGAACTGTGGTTTTGGAGAAGACTCTTGAGAGTCCCTTGGACTGCAAGGAGATCCATCCTGTCCATCCTAAAGGAAATCGATCCTGAATATTCATTGAAAGGAGTGATGCTGAAGCTAAATCTCCAATACTTTGGCCACCTGATGCAAAGAACTGACTCATTGGAAAAGACCCTGATGCTGGGGAAGATTGAAGGTGGGAGGAGAAGGATGACAGAGGATGAAGTGGTTGGATGGCATCACCGACATGATGGATATGAATTTGAGTAAGCTCCGGGAGTTGGTGATGGACAGGGAAGCCCGGTGTGCTGTAGTCCATGAGGTTGCAAAGAGTCGAACATGACTGAGCGACTGAACTGAACTGAATTGAAGAAGACAAAAGACCTGTATACAGAAAACTATAAGACACTGATGAAAGAAATCAAATATGCTGTAAACAGGTGGACGGATATTCCATGCTCCTGGGTTGGAAGAATCAATGTTGTGAAAATGACTGTACTACCAAAAGCAATCTACAGATACAATGCAATCCCTATCAAATCACCAATGGCATTTTTCACAGAACTAGAACAAAAAATTCCACAATTTGTATGGAAACAAAAAGCCCACAGATAGTGTAAGCAACCTTGAGAAAGAAGAATGGAGCTGGAGGAATCAACTTACCTAATTTTAGACTATGCTACGAAGCTACAGTCATTAAGATAGTATGATACTGCCACAAAAACAGAAGGATAGACCAATGGAACAAGATAGAAAACCCAGAGATAAATCCATGCACCTATGGGCACCTTATCTTTGACAAAGGAGGCAAGAATATACAATGGGAAAAAGATAGTCTCTTCAATAAGAGTTGCTGGAAGAACTGGACAACTACAAGAAAAGAATGAAATTAGAACACTTCCTAACACCCTGCACAAAGATAAACTTGAAATGGATTAAAGACCTAAATATAAGACCAGAAACTATAAAACTCTTAGAAGAAAACAGAGGCAGAACACTGTATCACATAAATCATAGCAAGATCCTTTATGACCCACCTCCTAGAATAATGGAAATAAAAACAAAAAATAAGTGTGACCTAATTAAACTTAAAAGGTTTTGCACAGCAAAAGAAACAAGGTGAAAAGACAACCTTCAGAATGGGAGAAAATAATATCAAATAAAACAACTGACAAAAGGATTAATTTCCAAAATATACAAGCAGCTCAATATCAGAAAAACAGCCCAATCAAAAGTGGGCAGAATGCCTAAACAGACTTTTCTCTAAAGAAGACATATGGATGGCTAATAAACACATGAAGAGGTGCTCAGTGCTTGTCACCTAAAATATGTCATTGTGCAGCATGACACATTGTAGGTAAGCACATAATGCTGCAGTGTTTCTGCTGATTCCCTTGATAAATGAAACCTTTCTTTGAGTTTGTTCCAGTAGAACAATCCACAAGGTTCTTTCATCTGCCTTTAAGTTCATGTAGGAATAGCAGCTTTGAATCAGCTTCCCACCCCTTTTATTAACTCCAAGAGCCTGTATTGTACATACTGACTTTTCCCTTTAAGTCAAGGGCTCACCTACTGTTTACCCGGGACCATTAAACCATTAAGAAAAATGATGCTTCATGGGCCAGGACAATTTATGCACTTTGTTGAGAGTGAAGCTAATTTCCTCTTGCTCTGTGGAAAATGTTGTTTACACTTATTAAAGGTTCCAGGAATTCTGCACCCTGAGTTGATCCAGGTGTGATCCCGACAGAACAGGCAACAGGACTATCATTTCTCCATGAGCACTTGACTTTGGGGCCCTAAGTCACTTCAGTCAGTCTGACTCTGCTGCTAAGTCACTTCAGTTGTGTCCGACTCTGTGCGACCCCATAGACGGCAGCCCACCAGGCTCTGCCGTCCCTGGGATTCTCCAGGCAAGAACACTGGAGTGGGTTGCCATTGCCTTCTCCACACTTGACTTTGGAGCCCTAATAACTCTAAACAGGACCCGGTGCTGGCCTCAGTCTCTATTTTTGAACTGTGCTTGTTCTCGTGGCTCTGAGTTAATGCCACTTCACTTTTCCTGTCAGATTCATCCCCCTCACTTGAACGTCTCAGGTTGAATGGGGTCACATCTCCGTCCCTCCTGGGTTTTGGACTGGAATTCTCCCTGTGGATTGCTCTGTTCCTTCCTCCTTTGTCTTGGCACTGCCACTGTGGCACTTGACCTCAAAACCTAGAGGCCACAGATGAAGAGGGCAGAAGGCAAACTGCAGACCAGCCGCTAAGGACATGGCCACAGGGCCCAGCACAGGAGGCGCTAGCTCCCCCTGGTTTCCAGTGTTCCAGCTTGTTCAGTCCTTCTCAGCTGACAGAGCTCTACTTCCTGTTGGAGCCAACTTCAAGCCATTTTCCAGGTCTGTTTTTCTGAACTGCTTCTTGGAAACGTAATTAAAGTGCAAGGGGAGACGATTGCACTCTTCACATTTGCCGTCAGGTCAGGAAGTGACATTCCTGGATAATAAGAATTTCCATAATAGATGGAAAGTCCAACCCCAGAGAAGCCTTGAGGTTGATGAAATTAGGGTTTTTCCAAATGAGGAAGATAAGAAGCCACATAAAATGAACTGTAACCTTGGAAACTATGACGTACAAAAACAGATGTGGGCAGAAGGATGGAAGTCCACAGAGAGGGTAGACAAAGGAAGACTGGCGAGAAACCGTTTTAAGGTTGTTCAGCTGCAGCCAGGAGAGTAAGGCACTGTGTCTGACATTCTGGCATATCTCACCCTGGGTTCTAGGCAGACCAGCTCTCAACTGCATCAGAAATGTCAGGCTTTATATAGATTTTAGTTATAAAAAAAATGTTTGCAACTACCTGATCCTTTGGTTCACTTCCACCCCTAGTGAGTAAAGTTCTGGTTATTAATTTGGCTTCCCTGAAATCCTGATGTTGGGAAGAGGCTGCCTGAGTTAGTGTTCGTGACTGTTTTGTTAAATAGATGAGCTATTTCTGATCCATTAAAGCTAAGGACAAGATTCTGGGTCTGACTTGACTCATCCATGAGCTCCTTCCTGCTAGACACAGCCACCTACTGGAAACTTGAAAAATCTCCCAAGTCTTTCTTGCCTTCAGAGACACTTGAAGCCTCTCACGTATTTCTCTTTATCCTCTTGCCTTTCTTATGGTGTTCAGTCTGTAGTCTCCATACTGCATACTTTGAGAGGGAAGTGACCTGCCTGGGCTCCTGTGTAGTAGCTATCACTCCTGACTTCTGCTAATGACTGAGATCACTGTACACAGTTACTTGCACTTATTCTGGGTATTTTGTTGCACTGCTCACCCATTAACTTCCTTTCCTGGAAAGATGTTTTAAAAACCACTTTGCTTCTGGAAGTAGGCTACTGGCATGCTGCAGGCCTGGGTCAAATCTCAGAGTGACCACAGTATAGCTTTCTTGTTAAGGAAAAAGGCTGAATGGTGAGGTTAGGGCCAGGCTAAGGAGGATCTGAAATGTTTGCTGGGAATACTTGAAGAATTTTGTAGGGAACTGGGAGATTTTGGCTTTCTCAGCTAAGAAGCAACCTGCCCATATATGATTTTTTGATAGTGTAGAGATTGACTAGAGAAGACAAGGGCTGGAGGCATCTATTGTGATGGTCCAAATGCCAGAGGATGAGAGCAGGGCTAGCAATGGAGATGGAGAAACAAAGTTAGAAGACATTTTGGAGGAACACTATGCAGAATTGGCAAAGAGGTGTCTTCTGAAGGGTGAAGATTGAAAGATTCATGGAAGTCCATTTAAAACTTTATTAGGTATATATTTATTTTTATGTGTTGAAGTCCCTGCCTGCCATGGTCTCATGTGAATGACATGGCAGAGGTTTGCAGAAAATGGACATGGAAATAACAGTGTCTGAAGGACTATAAGGTTCAGAAAGCTCTGATTCTCAAAAATTGTGAGCCATATACCCTGCTGTGCCTCTGTGGTCCCAGGAAGCAGTTCTGACCTCACTGGAGAAAGCTTGCAGTGTCTCCTATGCTTCATTATCAAACTGGAAACAGAAGTTGAATGAAGAAAAGTTACACCCACAAGGAATTGCAGGACTTTACTACTTTATATCTCAAAAATCCAAGTATCATTCATTCATCCACTCATTTACTCAGCAAATACCATTGAGTGCCTACAATGTAACATGCACTATTCTGAAAATTCATTGGTAAGCAAAACCAGGAGTGGTCATAGCTGTGGTGGGATTTATGGAATCCAGAGGAAAAGACAGATGTTAATCTATCCTTTAAATGAATGGAAAACTGCCCTTGGCATAAGTGCCAAGGGGAGACTTATGGTACTCTAAGGCCTAAGAGTGGGAGAGTCTGGCCCAATCAGGGAGGTCAATGAAGTAAGGAAATTTCTTGCACGGATATTTGAAAGGCTGAAAGGAGTTTACGTGAGCTAAGAGGCCGAGGAAGAGGGTCGGGGGATCAGAGAGGACAGCATGTGCAAATACCTTGTGGCCACAGGAGGCATTGAGCGCACTAAGGACAGAGAGAAAGCTGTTGTGGCCAGGGTGGAAAGGGCAAGGGGGAGAAAGAAGGAGCAGGCAGCTGCAGTGGGCAGGGCCAGACCATTCTGAGTCTGTGAGCCATGGTAAGAGGCCTGGTGGCCCAGACGGTAAACCATCTGTCTACAATGCAGGAGGCCTGGGTTTGATCCCTGGGTTGGGAAGATTTCCTGGAGAAGGAAATGGCAACCCACTCCAGTACTCTTGCCTAGAAAACCCATGGACGGAGGAGCCTGGTGCAGGCTACTGCCCATGAGGTCACAAAGAGTCGGACATGAGTGAGCGACTTCACTTTCACTTTCTTTTATCATGTTTAAAGTCTAATCACATCATGTTGTCTTCGCTGTATTGCTTTAAGGATTACTTTCTATTTATGGCAAGTATTAATTTTTAATGAGTAAAGATTTAAAAAATATATATATTTAAAATTAAAATTTGACTTGATTTAAATAAAAATAGTAATAGTCATACAGGTGGTAGGCAGAAATGGCAAGAATTGCAAACATGGAGTGGAATCAACTCTCATGGAAGGAGTGTGGATGCTGATCACAAGTCTAATTACCACCCATCACCATACAGTTCACCCCTTTTATTCATTATACCCCTTCCTCTCAGTTCAGTTCAGTCGCTCAGTTGTGTCCGACTCTGAGCATCATGGACTACAGCACACCAGGCTTCCCTGTCCACCATCAACTCCCAGAGCTTACTCAAACTCATGTACATCACATCGGTGATGCCGTCCAACCTTCTCATCCTCTGTTGTCCCCTTCTCCCCACACCTTCAATCTTTCCCAGCATCACGGTCTTTTCAAATGAGTCAATTCTTTGCATCAGATGGCCAAAGTATTGGAGTTTTAGCTTCACCATCAGTCCTTCCAATGAATATTCAGGACCAATTTCCTTTAGGATGGACTGGTTGGATCTCCTTGTATTCCAAGGGACTCTCAAGAATCTTCTCCGACACCACAGTTCAAAAGCATCAATTCTTCAGTGCTCCGCTTTCTTTATAGTCCAACTCTCACATCCATACATGACTACTGGAAAAACCATAGCTTTGACTAGATGGACCTTTGTTGGCAAAGTGATATCTCTTCTTTTTAATATACTGTCTAGGTTGGTCATAGCTTTCCTTCCAAGAAGCAAGTATCTTTTAATTTCATGACTGCAGTCACCATCTGCAGTGATTTTGGAGCCCCCTAAAAAACAGTCTGTCACTGTTTCCGTTGTTTCCCCATCTATTTGCCGTGAAGTGATGGGACCGGATACCATGATCTTAGTTTTCTGAATGCTGACTTTTAAGCCAACTTTTTCACTCTCCTCTTTCACTTTCATCAAGAGGCTCTTTAGTTCTCCACTTTCTGCCATAAGGGTGGTGTCAGGTTACTACTAATATGTTCTCTGTATCTACAAGTTTTGTTTTATTTGTTCTTTTGTTTTCTTAGATTCCACATATGAATGAAATCATATGAAATTTGTCTTTCTCCATCTGACCTTTTTCACTAGAAGATAATACCTTCAAGATCTATTCATGTTGCTGCAAATGGCAGAATCTTATTCTTTTTTATGACTGAGAAATAGCCCACCAGGTTCCTCTGTCCATGGGATTCTCTAGGCAAGAACACTGGAGTGGATTGCCATGCCCTCCTCCAGGGGATCTTCCCAACTCAGGGACTGAACCAGCGTCTCCTGTGTCTTCTGCACTGGCAGGCAGTTCTTTACCCCCTTGCACCACCTGGGAAGCCCCTGTTGAACAATATGCAAAATGAAATAAGCCAGTCACAAAATGACAAATACTTTATTATTCCACTTATATAAGGTACCCGTGAATAGTGAATTCAGAAAGAGAAAGTGGGATGGCTGGGGCCAGGGGAAGGGTAGAATACTGAGTTGTTTAATGGGTATAGAATTTCAGTTTTACACGATGAGAAGAGTTCTCCAGATTGGCCTCACAAAAATGTAAATACTTAACAATATGTAACTTTATGTTTAAAAGATGATGTATTTTTTTTACAATAGCCAAGATATGGAAATACATTCAGTTCAGTTTAGTCGCTCAGTCGTGTCTGACTCTTTGCGACCCCATGGACTGCAGCACACCAGGCCTCCCTGTCCATCACCAACTCCCAAAGTCTACCCAAACTCATGTCCATGAGTCAGTGATGCCATCCAACCAACTCATCCTCTGTTATCCCCTTCTCCTCCTGCCCTCAATCTTTCTCAGCATCAGGGTCTTTTCCAATGAGTCAGCTCTTCTCATCAGGTGGCCAAAGTATTGGAGTTTCAGCTTCAACATCAGTCCTTCCAGTGAACACCCAGGACTGATCTCCTTTAGGATGGACTGGTTGGATCTCCTTGCAGTCCAAGGGACTCTCAAGAGTCTTCTCTAACACCACGGTTCAAAAGCATCAATTCTTCAGTGCTCAGCTTTCTTCACAGTCCAACTCTCACATCCATACATGACTACTGGAAAAACCATAGCTTTGACTAGA